>NC_069504.1:493652717-493892717 GCF_027579735.1 Bombina bombina
CGTAAGTACTAAATCTAATGAATCAGATTTACTTCAAACATTAAAAGAAACATGAATTTAAGGTACAACAAAAATCTGTGTGTATGAAAGATGAAGGTAAAATGTTAAATTGCTGCATGCCTTTTCATGTACTGCTCAAAGCTTCAAACTTCACTGCACCACTGAATGTAAAGTCTAGTGTGAATATGGTCTACTTTTTTGACTGATGGTACAAAAGGCATCAAACTTTAGACAGCATTTGTTATTTTTAAATGGCAAAGTAAGGAAGAGGCAGCAGCAAAAGTCAACCTCTCAATGGGTAGCTGGGAGAACCCAGCCTATTTAAAAAGGAGGTCCCTGCAGCTTCTTTGAATACAATTAACTATTATCATCTGCTTGCATGTGTCCCTTTAAGATTTACCACCTTATTTTACATCATTGTTTGCAATTAAAAATATATTTGTTGAAATATATGAATTGTGTTATTTTAAATATACAGTATACAACAGAAGTGAGTACACCCCAGTGCAATATCACTTAAATGTCAAATGATTCAAAATTGTATAACCTAACAGTAACTGCATTACGTCTAAGTTTTACAGTAGGGTATTTGCTCTTATGTAACATTAAAAACTAACAGTTTAGATTTACTATATTAAAAACACTGTCCCCAAAGCAGGAAATCAATGCAACAAAAGTTAGTGCACCTTTCATTACTCAAATCTTTAATTTTTTTTCATTACTTTGCATGACCACCTTTATTTTTGATGACAGGCTGAATCCTTCTTGGCATGGTGGAAACCAGTGTCGAACAAATTTCTGAAGAGATGTTCTGCCCTTCAGAGATAATTTTTTCAGCTGCTCTTTGTTGGAGGCGTTGTGTTGCTGTACCATTCTGTTTAAAATACCCCAAAGGTGTTCTACTGGATTCAAGTCAGGTGACATACTTGGTCAGGTCTTAGTTTTCACTTGTTTCTCCTTTAGAAAATCATTTGTGATTTTGGCAGTGTGCTTTGGATCGTTACCATGGTGGAATATTCGTCCTCTGCCAAACATCTGAAGACTGGGAGTCATCTTGTCAGCCAGTATTTTGGTATATTGCAGACATTCATGGTACCATCTATAAATGTCATCTCCCCAACAACTTTTGCAGTTAGGCAGCCCTATATAGTCACACTCCCACCTCCATGATTCACTATTGGGTCTATGCATTCACTGTAATAATCCTGACCAGGTTCACACCAAACATGCTGCACCCCATCTGAGTCAAATTTTTTTTTCCTTGGATGCTGTTCATAGAAGTTGACATTATACGTCCTTAACACGGTCTGAGCTGTCACAGAAACTTCAATTTCTATCGATAATCCCTGAGCCAAATCTAAAGCACTTGCATTGATGCCTGTTTTTCAGAGCTAGATTGTGCAAGTAGCGCACTGTCCGTGGCGTCATTTTAGGGCAGCCACTGTGGCTCTGATTTTTGTCACTGTGTATCGATCTATACCTCCTGATTACTACTGCAACTGCGTTTTGACCGATTTTTAGTTGGCCACCAATCTTCCTGTATCCTTTTCAATCTTTGTGAAGTCTCACAATCAGAGGTTTCAATTCTTCTGGCAATTTTTTTCCATGTGGAGACATAATGCAGACTTGCAGATAGAAACAGCCCATTGGTCAAAAATTAGACTGTTCTGGTTACTATGCTCATGCATTTAGGCTAATTGGAAATCATAGGTGTACTCAATTTAGTTTCAGTGATCTAACTTGTGTGTCAGTGACCACAGGAGTATTCACTTTTGTTGCATTAAGTTTCTACTTTGGGGCCTGTATTTTCAATATAATCTTTCTAAAGTATTTGTTTCTGATAGCTTATAATAGGAAATGCTCTACTTGTCAACTTAGAAATAAAACAATTGTTGAGAGGTGATACAATTTTCAATAACTTGATATTTAAGTTATATTGCCCAGGGGTGTACTCACTTCTGTTGTATACTGTATAAAGAAAGTGGATGCTTTTTTAGCAAAGCAGCATAAACAGAGATATAACAGTTACTACTGACAGTATAGCAGCTTGTTGATCCAAAGAGAAATCGGATTGCTTCTTTGGAGTCAAAAACAAATTTTCCCTTTGAGGCATAATCGGAAATCCCTTCAATTTGATGTAGTTTGTTTTGCCTTCTTTAGGATCAATAGTAGCAACAGTTATATGTGAAAGACTGAACTTGATGGACTTTAGCCTTCTTAACATATATTACTATTACTATGAAACTATATACTTCCAAGAATTTATGTTGATCAAAGACTTCCTGCTTTTCCCAAAATGTTAAAAAAAGCAAAAGTTGCCAAGTAAGTGAAAAGACCCCAATTTATAGAATATTTTGCAATTTCACAGGACTGTCCATATCTTACAACAACTTTACAACTATAAAACATAAATTATGCTTGCCTGATAATTTAATTTCCATCGTTACGAGGAGAGTCCACGGCTTCATTCATTACTTGTGGGAAATACAGAACCTGGCCACCAGGAGGAAGCAAAGACACCACAGCCAAATGCTTAAATACCTCCCCCACTCCCCTCATCCCCCAGTCATTCTGCCAAGGGAACAGGGTATAAAAGGTGCCAGAAGAAAAACAAAAGAAATTTAGGTCCGCCAAATGGAGAACCGGGCGGGAGCCGTGGACTCTCCTCGTAACGATGGAAATGAAATTATCAGGTAAGTAATTTATGTCTTCATCTAATTCAAGGAGAGTTCACGGCTTCATTTATTACTTGTGGGAAACAAATACCCAAGCTCTAGAGCAGTGGTTCTCAACCAAAGTGGCCTCAAGGCCCGGTAAATTTTAGCTGGACATGTCCAGGGCCCGGTAGATTATATATATATATATATATATATATATATATATATATATATATATATATATATATAAGCAGCATGGATTTGCCCTATCAGTAACTAAGCAGTTCAGTGTGGGTTTAGTGGGGGCCCTGGAGTGTGCGGGTCCTGCCGAGGGTCTGTCGCTGTGAGGGCCATGGAGTGTGAGGTCTGGCCCTGGAGGTTGGGGGCCTTTTCTTTGGCCCTTAATGTTGGGGGTCCTGGCTCTGGAGGTTGATGGGCCTGTTGGCGTTAGGGCAGGGAGGCTACCATGTTCATTTGCATAAATTTATACATTTGGGTCAATGTGAGACAGTTTTCCTGGGGCCTTGATTGGTCTCAGTCTGCCCCTTGTGTGCAGTGGGGTAAGAGTGTGCAGTGGGGGCATGACAGGTCAGGGCCCACCAGCAGGGCTATCACGGCCCGGTACTGGGCCACGGCCCGGCTGTTGAGAAACCAGGCTCTAGAGGACACTGAATAAAAAAACGGGAGGGTTAAAAGGAGGCGGACCCTATTCTGAGGGCACCGCAGCCTGCAAAACCTTTCTCCAAAAAGCTGCTTCAGCCTAAGCAAAAAACATAATTTATGTAAGAACTTGCCTGATAAATTCATGTTTCTTTCATATTGGCAAGAGTCCATGAGCTAGTGATGTATGGGATATACAAACCTCAAAATGCCTATAAATACACCCCTCACCACACCCACAATTCAGTTTAATGAATAGCCAAGTAGTGGGGTGATAAAGAAAGGAGTAAAAAGCATAAAAAAAGGAATTTGGAAATAATTGTGTATGAAGAGAGAAGCGCTCTACCAGGAATGAACAACAGCTCATCAGCTAGTTCTATGGTGATTTACCACCCGGAAGCAGCCTCTTTTAGACCAGTGTGCTTTTCACAAAGGAAAACTTTCTTGAAGTATATCAGTCTGATCCCACCAATTAAGGTCAGTCCAGCCCTGAAATATCAGGCAATTCTCCTCTGAACAAGGAACATGACAACCCCAGACGATCGTTTTGGCCTCCTATGGGCCTCGTCAGTGAGGTGCAGCCACATTCCTATAAGCACACTGGGCAAGGAGTCCACGTCTGGACTTCCCCAGGGTCATATGTCCCTGGGGAAGTCTCCCTATGGGTGATGGGGAAACCAGACGTGGACTCCTTGCCCATCAAAACGGTAGAATTTAGTAAATGTATGCAAAGAAGACCAAGTTGCTGCTATGCAAATCTGATCAACTGAAGCTTTATTCTTAAAAGCCCACGAAGTGGAAACTGATCTAGTAGAATGAGCTGTGATTCTTTGAGGCGGGGCCTGACCCGACTCCAAATAAACCTTATGAATCAAAAGCTTTAACCAAGATGCCAAGGAAATGGCAGAAGCTCTCTGACCTTTACTAGAACCGGAAAAGACAACAAATAGACTACAAGTCTTCCTGAAATCTTTAGTAGTTTCAATATAATATTTCAAAGCTCATAACACATCCAAAGAATGCAAGTATCTCTCCAAAGAATTCGTAGGATTAGGACACAAAGGAGGAAGAAATTTAAATGAAATCTGCAAAACTGCCTTATCATGATGGAAAATCAGAAAAGGAGATTCACAAGAAAGAACAGATAATTCGGAAAAACTTCTTGCAGAAGAGATGGCCAAAAGGAAAAACACTTTCCAAGAAAGTAGTTTAATGTCCAAATATTGCATAGGCTCAATCGGAGGAGCCTGGACGTAGCTTCGCGCCAGAAAAATTCTTGCGCCAAGAATGACGCAATAAACATCAGCATTTTTGCGCCTTGCGAGCCTAATTTTGCCTGCGAAAATGTAATGAAATTTGAAAAAAGACTATACCCCAGGTAAGAAAAATATTTTCCTAAATATGTTTTTTCTCAAATATGAAACCTGACTCATGGCAAATATAGGTACAATACATATATTTAGAACTTTATATTAATACATAAAGTGCCAAGCCATAGCTGACACTGTCTTAAGTAATGAAAACATACTTACCCGAAATACACCCATCCACATATAGCAGATAACCGTTTCAGTACTGGTTTGGATATCAGTAGAGGTAATGGAATATGAGAGTATATCGTCGATCTGAAAAAGGGAGATAGGCAATTAATCGACCGATAATAGAGAACCTATGAAAAAGATTTCCCGCGAGGAAAACCATAGAATTCAATAGGTGATACTCCCTTCAAATCCCTCTGACATTCACTGTACCCAGAGGAATCGGGCTTCAAAATGCTGAGAAGCACAAATCAACGTAGAAAATTAAGCACAAACTTACTTCACCACCTCCATAGGAGGCAACGTTTGTAAAACTTAATTGTTGGTGTGGTGAGGGGTGTATTTATAGGCATTTTGAGTTTTGGGAAACTTTTCCCCTCCTGGTAGGATTGTATATCCTATACGTCACTAGCTCATGCTAATTACATGAAAGAAACGTCAAATTTGTCAAACTTTGTAAAAGTATGCAAGGAGGACCAGGTAGCCGCCTTACAAATCTGCTCCATAGAGGCCTCATTCTTAAAGGCCCAAGAAGAAGCCACAGCTCTAGTTGACTGAGCCGTAATCCTCTGAGGAGGCTTATGACCCGCTGTCTCATAAGCCAAACGAATCATGATCCTCAGCCAAAAGGATAGGGAAGTAGAATAAGCCTTCTGCCCCTTGAGCTTCCCTGAATAAACAACAAACAAAGCAGAAGTTTGTCTGAAATCCTTTGTGGCCTGAAGATAGAATTTCAAGGCTCGAACCATATCCAAGTTATGAAGTAACCGTTCTTTCAAAGAAGGTTTAGGACACAAAGAAGGAACCACAACTCCTGATTAATGTTGCGATCAGACACAACCTTAGGGAGAAATTCCAGTCCAGTGCGAAGGACAGCCTTATCTACATGAAAAACCAGCTAAGGGGGTGCACGTTGCAAGGCCACTAATTCAGACACACTGCGTGCTGAAGCAATGTCCAGTAGAAAAAGGACCTTCCAAGACAGAATCTTAATGTCAAGAGAATGCATAGGCTCGAACAGAGGCCCCTGCAAAACCTTCAAAACCAAAATTCAAACTCCAAAGAGGAGCAGAATGTCTAAAAACACAGACCTGATCCTGGACAGAGCCTGAACAAAAGATTAAATATCATGAAGCTCAGCTAGCTTCTTGTGTAACAGCACAAAAAGAGCCGAAATCTGTCTCCTTAAGGAACTGGCAGCAAGTCCCTTCTCCAGACCGTCCTGGAGGAAGGAAAGAATTCTGGATACCTTGACCTTATGCCAGGAATATCCATGAGATTCACACCAAAGTAAGTAGGTCCTCCACACCTTATCATAGATGAGACGGGTAACCCGCTTTCTGGCTTAAATGAGAGTATCAATTACCCTCTCAGAAAAACCTCTTCTGGCTAAGACTAAGCGATCAATCTCCACGAAGTCAGCCTTCAGAGAATCTAGATTCTGATGCACAAAGGGGCCCTGTACCAGCAGATCCCTGCGACAGGGCAACCTCCATGGAGGGGAGGATGACATCCCTGGACCGCGACCCGTATCTGGGTAGCTTGCAGTTGAGTTTGGACGCCATGAGATCTAACTCTCAAGTCCCCCGAATGTAACAAGTCTCCGCAAACACTTTGGGGTGAAGAGACCATTCCCCCGGATGAAATGATTTTCTGCTGAGAAAGTCCGCTTCCCAGTTGTCCACACCCAGAATGTGGATCGCTGAAAGCGAGCATTCATGGGTCTCTGCCCACTCCAGGATCCGAGATACTTCCCTCAAGGCTAGGGAGCTTCTCGCCCCCCCCCCCCCCCGGTGGTTGAAGTAAGCCACCGAGGTAATGTTGTGCGACTGGAATCTGATGAACTTGGACGAACCCAGGTGGGGCCAAGCCTCCAGAGCGTTTAAGATCGCCCGAAGTTCCAGGATGTTGATCGGTAGAAGAGACTCCTTCCGATTTCACCTGCGCTGTGCCATCCTGGCACCCCAAACCGCTCCCCAACCTGAGACACTCGCGTCCGTAGTCACAATCTCCCAAGATGGTCTGAGGAAGGAAGTCCCCTGGGACAGTTGTTCTGGATAGAGCCACCAAGAGAGACTCCCTTGACCCGTTGTCCAGAGAGATCAGTTGGGACAGGTCTGAATGATCGCCAATCCACTGCCTCAGCATGCACAGCTGAAGAGGCCGGAGATGGAATCTGGCGAAAGGAATTACATCTATAGTGGATACCATGAGCTCAATCACTTACATGCATCGGGCCACTGATGGCCTTGAGGAGGATTGAAGGGCAAAACAGCTGGAGACAATCTTGCAATGTCTCTTGTCTGTTAGGAATATCTTCATGGCAATGGAGTCTATCACCGTGCCCAGGAACTCCACTCTGGTACTGGGAACCAGAAAACTCTTTCCCGAGTTTACCTTCCATCCATGAGATTGCAGAAGGAGGAGAAGAACTCTCGAATGGTCCTTTGCCAGCTGGTAGGATGGAGCCTCCTGAACCAGAATGTCGTCCAGATAAGGAGCCACTGCTATCCCTCTGGATCTCGCCACCGCGAGTAGCTCCCAGAACCTTTCTGAAGATTCTTGGAGCAGTAGCCAGCCTGAAGGGAAGAGCTACAAACTGGAAGTGCTGATCCAGAAGGCGAATCTTAAGAACCTGAAGTGATCCTTGTGGATTGGCATATGAAGGTAAGCGTCTTTCAAATATACAGTAGTCATAAACTGACCCTCTTGAACTAGGGTCAGTATAGACCTTATCGTTTCCATTTTGAACGATGGAACCGACAGAAACTTGTTTAAGCACTTGAGGTCTAGAATCGGCCGAAAAGTGCTCTCCTTCTTAAGGACCACGAAAAGGTTTGAATAGTACCCTAGACCTCTTTCTGCTAGAGATACCAATTACTCCTAGAGAGGAGAGATCCCTCACACACTCTAGAAAATCATTCCTCTTTTCTGGATTTGACAAGAGATTGACAAGAGGAATCTTCCCCTTTGAGGATGAGTTTTGAAACCTATCCTGTAGCCCTGGGCAACAACTTCCAGAACCCAAGGATCCTGTACGTCTCTCAACCAAGTCTGCGCGAAAAGAGAGAGTCTGCCCCTACGAGATCCAGTGACATATTGGGGCCGTCTCTTCCTGCCGATTTTGTCTCGCCGGGCTTCCTGCTCTGCTTGGCTTTATTCCAAGACTGAGAGGGTTTCCAAGAACCCATTGAACTGCTCGGGCTTCGCAGCAGATTGCTGTCGTTTGGACTTGTCCAAACGAAAAGGACAAAAATTAGGACCCTTAGGTTTATTCTTCTTATCCTGCGGGAGAAAAGCACCCTTGGCTCCCGTGACCGTAGATATGATCGAGTCCAGGCCTGGACCGAATTTGGATGTCATGTCAGCAGACCACAACTTCAACCACAGGGCACTTCGGGCCAGAACAGAAAAGCCTGATGTCTTGGCATTCAAGCGAATAATCTGCATATTAGCATCACAAATAAACAAATTAGCAACCCTCAGGGCCTTAATTCTTTCATGAATTTCGTTTCATCGAGGGGAGTCTCCACCTCGATCATCTCTGACAGAGAGTCGCACCAATAGGTAGAGGCTCCCGCCACTGCAGCAACCGCGGCTGCAGGCTGAAAAATTAACCCAGTGTGCTGAAACATTTTTCTTAACAGGTCTCTAATTTCTTATATATCGGTTCCTTAAATGACAAACTATCCTCAAGCGGGACAGTGGTGCGTTTATCGAGCGTGGAGTTAGCTCCATCCACCTTAGGGACAGATAATTCTAGCTGAGCATCTGGAACCGGGAACAATTTTTTAAACGAAGAAGGGGAGAAAGACAATCCAAGTCTTTCCCATTCATTTTTTGATAATATTCACCATCTTTACGGGAACCGGGAAAGTCTGGGGCACTACCCTGCCCTCATAAACTTTATCCAGCTTAGGAATAGAAGGTTCCTCCGGTAGCTTCAGTTCTGGAACCTCTGGAGTCGCCAACACCTCTTAACAAAAAGCTTAGGTTCTCCATCCTAAACCTAAAGTCTGGTTCCTCTGCAGTCGGAGGCCTAGAGGCCGCAGATTTCGACCCAGAGAGAGAGGCCTCTGAAGTATTGGAATCCTCAGCATCAGCGGATAATCTAGTCTCAGATACATTCAACGGAGTAGATGACCTCTGGGAAGGATAGCAACGTTTAACCTTTCGCTTGGCTTGGCTGGGCGAGGTAAAGCAATAATGACTGCAGATACCGCCATTTGCCACTGCTCAGCAAAATCGGGCAGCAACGTTGCCCCTCCCGCAGGAGGATTAGAAGTGCACTGGGGAGCTGCATGTGTAATCGGAGATGAATGTAGGGAACGCACCTCACGGGACGGAGACCCCTCAGATGTGGACGGCTCAGTGGTACTAAACATTTTATTTCTTTTAGATATCACTATTTTGTCGAGGCATGTGGAACATAGTTGAGCAGGCGGAGATACCGAAAACTCCTCACAATAAACACAGGCACTAGATTTAGTTAAAAAGGGAGTATCCTCTAACATATTATTATTATTATTATCGGTTATTTGTAGAGCGCCAACAGATTCCGCAGCGCCATTAACAAAGGCGGAGTACAAAAAACAGTTATAGGGATCAAATGGGTAGAGGGCCCTGCCAAGAGTTGCACTGTTCAGCTCTTGAGAAGGTGATCAACAAACAACAAACAGCTACACTCTTAAGCTTACATGCTAGGGGGTGAAGGGGATAGCAATGGAGGAGAGAAACTGGTATAAAGAAAGGTTAGCGTAGGTTGTATGCATCCCTGAACAGTAAAGTCTTTAGGGAGCACTTGAAGCTTTTAAAACTAGAAGAGAGTCTTGTGGAGCAAGGCATAGAGTTCCACAAGATGGGAGCCAGTTTGGAGAAGTCCTGTAAACGGGAGTGTGATGAGGTAACAAGAGAGGAGGAGGTCGTGAGCAGAGCGAAGGGGACGGGAGGGAGAGTATCTGGAGACAAGGTCTGAGATATAGGGGGGAGCAGTGCAGTTGAGGGCTTTGTATGTCAGAGTGAGAATTTTGTGTTTGATCCTAGAGGCAAGAGGAAGCCAGTGAAGGGATTGGCAGAGAGGTGCAGCAGATGAAGAGCGACGTGTAAGGAAGATGAGTCTGGCAGAGGCATTCATTAAGGATTGTAAAGGAGCTCGGCGGTAGGTGGAGAGACCAGAGAGGACAGAGTTGCAGTAATATCAGAGCCCTCCATAGCTTGTGCTTTAATAAGGACTACAGAAAAGGATTAAATGGCACCTTTATACTTCCAATGGCCAGGGCACTCACCACCTCCTATGACCCAGGCCCACAGAGAAACGTCTCCTGCAACCGATGGTCAGGAAAAGGAAGAGAAAGAGGCCACACCCGGTTACATGGGAGTACCGTGCAGGACCTCCGTGCAGCCTGGAAAAAAGCGCACCAACTAAACAGGCTGCGCAGTAATCAAGGAAGTAAAAAACCTGACTGTTCCGCATTGCCAGAGCCACATCTCACACATGTCGCAGCAAAAACACAATAATGTATACATCCCACCCTGTTCAATAATCACCTTCCGGAGATATTAACCCTTGATTCTATACAGATAAAGGAGCCACACTGTGACCCTGTCTTCTTGTGTTATCATTATAGATTTAGAAAATGAAACAATCTTACCAGAATCAACGCCGTGGAACAGGAACACGGCCTCTCAAGTTTGACAGTGTGTAGCATCGCTCCTGACATGGACTTGAGTGAAGAAAGCAGGCAGTGAAACTCGTCAACACTGATTGCTTAAGGAGCTGTTAATACGAGTCTGGAGGGTTTTCACAGAAAGACTCTCCCTGTATCTCCAGACCCTAACATTCGTCAATGCTCTCACTGAGAGGCTGACAAGATTACTTAAAACTCCAGTCACATTCAGAAGAGTACTATCCTCTATAAGAGACTACTCTGAAATCTTCTGACACTTCTCTGCCATCCTCCTGTGACAAAAGGTAAAGAATGACTGGGGGATGAGGGGAGTGGGGGAGGTATTTAAGCCTTTGGCTGGGGTATCTTTGCCTCCTCCTGGTGGTCAGGTTCTGTATTTCCCACAAGTAATGAATGAAGCCGTGAACGCTCCTCGTACTAGATGGAAATTTAGGTTTAAATTTAAAAAGAATATAAAACCCATGTTTTTTCAGATAGAGCATGCAATTTTAAGCAACCTTCTAATTTACTCTTATAATCAAATTTTCTTCATTTTCTTGGTAGATTTATCTGAAAAGCAGGAATGTAAGCTTAGGAGCTGGCATATTTTTGGCTCAGCACCTTAAGGAAAGAAAATAATGTATTAAGGTCTCAGAAGACCTCAAGTGAGTGAAAGAGAATATTTAGTCTGTTCTGTCTATATAATCTACCTTTCAAAGCCAACATACTTTAAAAACTTGAGCTGGCAGTTGGTACAAAAACATAATTTATGTAAGAACTTACCTGATAAATTAATTTCTTTCATATTAGCAAGAGTCCATGAGCTAGTGACGTATGGGATATACATTCCTACCAGGAGGGGCAAAGTTTCCCAAACCTCAAAATGCCTATAAATACACCCCTCACCACACCCACAAATCAGTTTAACGAATAGCCAAGAAGTGGGGTGATAAGAAAAAAGTGCGAAAGCATAAAAAATAAGGAATTGGAATAATTGTGCTTTATACAAAAAAAATCATAACCACCATAAAAAAGGGTGGGCCTCATGGACTCTTGCTAATATGAAAGAAATTAATTTATCAGGTAAGTTCTTACATAAATTATGTTTTCTTTCATGTAATTAGCAAGAGTCCATGAGCTAGTGACGTATGGGATAGCAGATACCCAAGATGTGGAACTTCCACGCAAGAGTCACTAGAGAGGGAGGGATAAAAATAAAGACAGCCAATTCCGCTGAAAAACCATCCACACCCCAAAATAAAGTTTCAATCTTATAATGAAAATAAAAGCAGAAGAATCAAACTGAAACAGCTGCCTGAAGTACTTTTCTACCAAAAACTGCTTCAGAAGAAGAAAACACATCAAAATGGTAGAATTTAGTAAAAGTATGCAAAGAAGACCAAGTTGCTGCTTTGCAAATCTGATCAACCGAAGCTTCATTCCTAAACACCCAGGAAGTAGAAACTGACCTGGTAGAATGAGCTGTAATCCTTTGAGGCGGAGTTTTACCCGACTCAACATAAGCATGATGAATCAAAGACTTTAACCAAGATGCCAAAGAAATGGCAGAAGCCTTCTGGCCTTTCCTGGAACTGGAAAAGATAACAAATAGACTAGAAGTCTTTCGGAAATCTTTAGTAGCTTCAACATAATATTTCAAAGCTCTGACTACATCCAAAGAATGCAACGATCTTTCCTTAGAATTCTTAGGATTAGGACATAATGAAGGAACCACAATTTCTCTACTAATGTTGTTAGAATTCACAACCTTAGGTAAAAATTTAAATGAAGTTCGCAACACCGCCTTATCCTGATGAAAAATCAGAAAAGGAGACTCACAAGAAAGAGCAGTTAATTCAGAAACTCTTCTAGCAGAAGAGATGGCCAAAAGAAACAACACTTTCCAAGAAAGTAATTTAATATCCAGCGAATGCATAGGTTCAAACGGAGGAGCTTGAAGAGCCCCCAAAACCAAATTCAAACTCCAAGTAGGAGAAATTGACTTAATGACAGGTTTTATACGAACCAAAGCCTGTACAAAACAATGAATATCAGGAAGATTAACAATCTTTCTGTGAAACAACACAGAAAGAGCAGAAATTTGTCCTTTCAAGGAACTTGCAGATAAACCTTTATCCAGACCATCCTGAAGAAACTGTAAAATTCTAGGAATTCTAAAAGAATGCCAAGAAAAATGATGAGAAGAACACCAAGAAATGTAAGTCTTCCAGACTCGATAATATATCTTCCTAGAAACAGATTTACGAGCCTGTAACATAGTATTAATTACGGAGTCAGAGAAACCTCTATGACTGAGAATCAAGCGTTCAATCTCCAAACCTTCAAATTTAATGATTTGAGATCCTGATGGAAAAAAGGACCTTACGATAGAAGGTCTGGTCTTAACGGAAGAGTCCACGGTTGGCAAGTAGCCATCCGAACAAGATCCGCATACCAAAACCTGTGAGGCCATGCTGGAGCCACCAGCAGAACAAACGAACGCTCCTTTAGAATCTTTGAAATCACTCTTGGAAGAAGAACTAGAGGCGGAAAGATATAGGCAGGATGATACTTCCAAGGAAGTGACAATGCATCCACTGCTTCCGCCTGAGGATCCCTGGATCTGGACAGATACCTGGGAAGCTTCTTGTTTAGATGAGAAACCATCAGATCTATTTCTGGAAGTCCCCAGATTTGAACAATCTGAAGAAATACCTCTGGGTGAAGAGACCATTCGCCCGGATGTAAAGTCTGGCGACTGAGATAATCCGCTTCCCAATTGTCTATACCTGGGATGTGAACCGCAGATTCAAGATACTTCTTTCATAGCCAGAGGACTGTGAGTCCCTCCTTGATGATTGACATATGCCACGGTTGTGACATTGTCTGTTTGAAAACAAATGAACGACTCTCTCTTTAGAAGCGGCCACGACTGAAGAGCTCTGAAAATCGCACGGAGTTCCAAAATGTTGATTGGTAATCTCGCCTCCTGAGATTCCCAAACCCCCTGCACTGTCAGAGACCCCCATACAGCTCCCCAACCAGTCAGACTTGCACCTGTTGAGATCACAGTCCAGGTCGGAAGAACAAAAGAAGCCCCCTGAACTAAACGATGATGGTCTGTCCACCACGTCAGAGAGTGTCGTACAATTGGTTTTAAAGATATTAATTGTGATATCTTTGTGTAATCCCTGCACCACTGGTTCAGCATACAAAGCTGAAGAGGTCGCATGTGAAAACAAGCAAAGGGGATCGCGTCCGATGCAGCAGTCATAAGACCTAGAATTTCCATGCATAAGGCTACCGAAGGGAATGATTGAGACTGAAGGTTTCGACAAGCTGAAACCAATTTCAGACGTCTTTTGTCCGTCAAAGACAGAGTCATGGACACTGAATCTATCTGGAAACCTAAAAAGGTTACCCTTGTCTGAGGAATCAATATACTCTTTGGTAAATTGATCCTCCAACCATGTTCTTGAAGAAACGATACAAGTCGATTCGTATGAGATTCTGCTAAATGTGAAGACTGAGCAAGTACCAAGATATCGTCCAAATAAGGAAATACCACAATACCCTGTTCTCTGATTACAGATAGCAGGGCACCGAGAACCTTTGTAAAAAATCCTTGGAGCTGTTGCTAGGCCAAACGGCAGAGCCACAAACTGGTAATGCTTGTCTAGAAAAGAGAATCTCAGAAACTGAAAATGATCTGGATGAATCGGAACGTGCAGATATGCATCCTGTAAATCTATTGTGGACATATAATGCCCTTGCTGAACAAAAGGCAGAATAGTCCTTATAGTTACCATTTTGAATGTTGGTATTCTTACATAACGATTCAATATTTTTAAATCCAGAACTGGTCTGAAGGAATTCTCCTTCTTTGGTACAATGAATAGATTTGAGTAAAACCCCAGACCCTGTTCCAGAACTGGAACTGGTACAATTACTCCAGCCAACTCTAGATCTGAAACACATTTCAGAAACGCTTGAGCCTTCACTGGATTTATTGGAACGCGAGAAAGAAAAAATCTTGCAGGAGGCCTTATCTTGAAACCTATTCTGTACCCTTGTGAAACAAACAATGTTCTGAATCTGACTGTGAATCGAATTGATCCAAATTTCTTTGAAAAATTGTAATCTGCCCCCTACCAGCTGGGCTGGAATGAGGGCCGCACCTTCATGTGGACTTGGGAGATGGCTTTGGCTTTCTAAAAAGCTTGGATTTATTCCAGACTGGAGATGGTTTCCAAACAGAAACTGTTCCTGTAGAGGAAGGATCAGGCTTTTGTTCCTTATTCTGACGAAAGGAACGAAAACGATTAGCAGCCCTATATTTACCTTTAGATTTTTTATCCTGTGGTAAAAAAGTTCCTTTCCCCCCAGTAACAGTTGAAATAATAGAATCCAACTGTGAACCAAACATTTTATTACCTTGGAAAGAAAGGGAAAGCAAAGTTGACTTAGAAGACATATCAGCATTCCAAGTTTTAAGCCATAAAGCTCTTCTAGCTAAAATAGCTAAAGACATATACCTGATATCAACCCTAATGATATCAAAGATAGCATCACAAATAAAGTTATTAGCATGTTGAAGAAGATAAACAATGCTATGAGAATTATGATCTGTTACTTGTTGTGCTAAAGCCTCCAACTAGAAAGTTGAAGCTGCAGCAACATCCGCCAAAGATATAGCAGGTCTAAGAAGATTACCTGAACATAAATAAGCTTTCCTTAGAAAAGATTCAATTTTCCTATCTAAAGGATCCTTAAAAGAAGTACTATCTGCCGTAGGAATAGTAGTACGTTTAGCAAGAGTAGAGATAGCCCCATCAACTTTAGGGATTTTGTCCCAAAACTCTAATCTGTCAGATGGCACAGGATACAACTTTTTAAACCTTTTAGAAGGAGTAAAAGAATTACCCAGATTATTCCATTCCCTGGAAATTACTTCAGAAATAGCATCAGGGACGGGAAAAACTTCCGGAATAACTACAGGAGGTTTAAAAAACGTATTTAAACGTTTAGATTTAGTATCAAGAGGACCAGATTCCTCTATTTCTAATGCAATTAAGACTTCTTTAAGTAAAGAACGAATAAATTCCATTTTAAATAAATATGAAGATTTATCAGTGTCAATTTCTGAAACAGAATCCTCTGAACCAGAGAAATCATCATCAGAAACAGAATCAGAATGATGATGTTCATTTAAAAATTCATCTGATAAATGAGAAGTTTTAAAAGACTTTTTACATTTACTGGAAGGGGAATAACAAACATAGCCTTCCTAATAGATTTAGAAACAAAATCTCTTATGTTAACAGGAACACCCCGAGTATTAGATGTTGATGGAACAGCAACAGGTAATGGAACATTACTAAAGGAAATATTATTTGCATTAGCAAGTTTATCATGACATTCATCACAAACAACAGCCGGAGGGACAGTTACCACAAGTTTACAACAAATGCACTTAACTTTGGTAGATCCCGCATCAGGCAGCGGATTTCCAGAAGTAGCTTCTGATCCAGGGTCAATCTGAGACATCTTGCAATATGTAATAGAAAAAACAACATATAAAGCAAAATTATCAAATTCCTTAAATGACAGTTTCAGGAATGGGAAAAAATGCCAATGAACGAGCTTCTAGCAACCAGAAGCAAATAAACAATGAGACTTAAATAATGTGGAGACAATAATGACGCCCATATTTTTTAGCGCCAAAAAAGACGCCCACATTATTTGGCGCCTAAATGCTTTGACGCCAAAAATGACGCCACATCCGGTGACGCCGACATCTTTGGTGCAAAAAACGTAAAAAAAATGACGCACATACAAACAACTTCCGGTGACAAGTATGACGCCGGAAATTACTAAAAAAAATTTTTTTTTTGCGCCAAAAAAGTCCGCGCCAAGAATGACGCAATAAAATGAAGCATTTTCAGCCCCTGCGAGCCTAACAGCCCACAGGAAAAAAGTCAAATTTAAGGTAAGAAAAATTTTTATTATTCAAATGCATTATCCCAAATAATGAAACTGACTGTCTGAAATAAGGAATATTGAACATCCTGAATCAAGGCAAATAAATGTTTGAATACATATATTTAGAACTTTATATAAAAGTGCCCAACCATAGCTTAGAGTGTCACAGAAAATAAGACTTACTTACCCCAGGACACTCATCTACATGTAGTAGAAAGCCAAACCAGTACTGAAACGAGAATCAGTAGAGGTAATGGTATATATAAGAGTATATCGTCGATCTGAAAAGGGAGGTAAGAGATGAATCTCTACGACCGATAACAGAGAACCTATGAAATAGACCCCGTAGAAGGAGATCATTGAATTCAAACAGGCAATACTCTCTTCACATCCCTCTGACATTCACTGCACGCTGAGAGGAAAACCGGGCTCCAACCTGCTGCGGAGCGCATATCAACGTAGAATCTAGCACAAACTTACTTCACCACCTCCATGGGAGGCAAAGTTTGTAAAACTGATTTGTGGGTGTGGTGAGGGGTGTATTTGTAGGCATTTTAAGGTTTGGGAAACTTTGCCCCTCCTGGTAGGAATGTATATCCCATACGTCACTAGCTCATGGACTCTTGCTAATTACATGAAAGAAATAAGAATAAACCCTTTTCTTATAAGTGTTTTTAACACCTTCATGTTTAACCTCATCATTAAGGGGGGATTGCCTAAATGCACACTACAGGCGAGGATTGTTGGTGGCCTAGTTGGCGGCACTCCCAGGCATCATGAGAGTGCCAGCCGACGTCACCACGTACGCATGTGGTGATGTTACAAAGGGCTGAGCCAGGATTTTCCAGTAGCAGCAAGGGAGCTGGATGGGGGTGGTTTTTCTAACCACTCTATCTCAGCTCCCATAGCAGCTACAAGGCTCTAAGAACCTTCATTTGAAAGAAATTGCCTGCTCTTTCAAATGGTGGTGTTCTTGGAGCAGTACTACAAATCAGATCTTTTACAAATAAAGTAAAAGAAACACACAGGGATTTGATTTGGTTGGTAAAAGTATATTATATGCATAATGAAAAATGTCTAGAGACCCCTAATAAAAATGTATTTTTAAGTAGACAAGTCCCTCTCTATATTTGTAAGTTAGGTGACCACTATGGTATCAGCAAACACCTTAGAAGAAAAAATGCTTTTATTTCTGTACTGCACTATGGGGCCTCTCTAATCTATATTATAACCCCTCTATGGGCCCCTATTTCACAATTTATTAAGGTGATCACAGTAACAGCAGTGGTCAGTGAGCCATTTTCAATATTATTTACTTAAATCTTCCCAAAAAGTATACATTTTTTTACAGTTTTGGCAGCAGCTTTCTCACATGCCATGAATTATAAATATAATAATGGCATATTGTTAATCTGCTGGGTCTGCTAAAAAAACAATATAGAATTTGTATATTTAACTCACTAAAATTTGATTACAATAGGGTTTAAATGTAAGTAGGAAAAAAAGCTCAAAATTGGCTTAGCACTGGGGCGAAGAACAAGATAAATTCCTTTCTTTCCTGGCAGGGAGAGTCCACAACTTCATTCATTACTGTTGGGAAATACAACACCTGGCCACCAGGAGGAGGCAAAGACACCCCAGCCAAAGGCTTAAATATCCCTCCCACTTCCCATATCCCCCCAGTCATTCGGCCGAGGGAACAAAGAAAAAAAAGTAGGAGAGACATCAGGGTATAAAGTAGGGATAGACCGATATCGTTTTTTTTCAGGGCCGATACCGATTATCGGACGCCTTTTTATCATTTTTTTCAGGCCGATAGCCGATATCAGGGGCCGATATTCTGTACATTTAAAGTTTTGACAAATCAACACAATTTCTACACAAATCTGGAATAAACCGAACGTGTTTATTAAAATTTTAAACATTAAAAAGCAAACTGGGAAAAATAAAGTGCTTGAAAAATAACTTATTTCCCAAATCCCAAAACATAGAAAAATGGCACAAATATTAACTTTTTAAGTACACTGAGCAAAATTACTTTTGATTTGCTCGTACATCAGCCATACATAAAATAAATCTGCTTGCTAGCTAATAGAAAAGTCACAATCTCAGGGAAGAACACATAGGGGGTTAAACCCTCTGTAGAATTGAGAAAAAAAAGAAAGTGTACATTCCTTTTCCCTTTGTGTGTATTTATTAAACTTAACTTTTAATTATAAATTCTTAAAGGGACACTGAACCCATTTTTTTCTTTTGTGATTCAGATAGAGCATGCAATTTTAAGCAACTTTCTAATTTAATCCTATTATCAATTTTTCTTCGTTCACTTGCTATCTTTATTTGAAAAAGAAGGCATCTAAGCTTTTTTGTTTGAGAACTCTGGACAGCACTTGTTTATTGGTGGATGAATGTATCCACCAATCAGCAAGAATAACCCAGGTTATTCACCAAAAATGGGCCGGCATCTAAACTTACAGTCTTGCATTTCAAATAAAGATACCAAGAGAAGGAAGAACATTTGATAATAGGAGTAAATTAGAAAGTTGCTTAAAATTGCATGCTCTAGCTGAATCATGAAAGAAAAAATTTGGGTTCAGTGACCCTTTAAATAAAATATAGAAGATAAATCAATGAAAACTAAATTAAAAGGGACAGTCTATTCCAAAATAAACTTTCTCGATTCAGAAAGGGCATGTAATTTTAAACAATTTTCCAATTTACTTTTATCACCAATTTTGCTTTGTTCTCTTGGTATTCTTAGTTGAAAGCTTAACCTAGGAGGTTCATATGCTAATTTCTAAGACCTTGAAGGCCACCTCTTTTCAGAATGCATTTTAACAGTTATTTTACCACTAGAGGGTGTTAGTTCATGTGTTTTAATATAGATAACACTGTGCTCATGCACGTGAAGTTACCCGGGAGCCAGCACTGATTGGCTAAACTGCAAGTCTGTCAAAAGAACTGAAATAAAGGGGCAATTTGCAGAGGCTTAGATACAAGATAATCACATAGGTAAAAAGTATATAAATATAACTGTGTTGGTTATGCAAAACTGGGGAATGGGTAATAAAGGGATTATCTATCTTTTAAAACAATAAAAATGCTGGTGTAGACTGTCCCTTTAATTGCAATGATTGCATAAATCGGTGTGCTCTGTGGTTTAAGAGTCCTAGTACTCTGATGTTTAGAATATGGAGTTATTGGAGGACCCAGAGCAATCGTTCGTTTTTTTCATTAATTTATCTTCTATATTTTAATTAAAATTAAAAGTTAAGTTTTATAAATACACACACAAAATGATATTTGATTCGCAAAGAGGAGTACACCTTTTTCTTTTTTTGTTTAAAATCTGCTTGCAAATCTGCCATTCCAGCGTTGTACACATACTTCTTAGTTCTGAGTACTTTAATCCCAATGTGGTACACTATGCACTTTCCTCTGAGCCGAGTACATGTCAGTAGGGTACACAATCACAAACAATTTGGTACTTTCATCCCAGCAGGGTACACAATCTATTGGTCACATACCAAATTGTCTGCTTTTTCTTGACATCAAGCACACAGCAAAAGCCCAGCACAGTAAGTCCCTAAAAACACTCAGTGTGCTGCCTAACCAGCAATACCCATTTACAGCAGTAGACCTAAGGTGTCTGCATAAACTGCGGTGAACAGACATTAACAGGACGAACAGGCTGTTATTTTATTATGACAGAAAAGGGGGAGTAGAAGGAGTGCCACAGAGAGGCTTTAGTAAATATATAGTAGAATATGGATTTAGCGATCCGGTTGAGATTGAATAAATAGTATGGTAAGAGAACAGTGAGTTGGGTATAAAAAGTAAGGGGATTATTATTGTAGTTCCAACCTAACCAATAAAATAATATTTGGCCAGTAGTAAAATGACTCAGTTGGCGTGAGTATAAATCTTTGCAAAATAGTTAAAAACAGAGTTTAATAGAATTATTCGTAAAATAAGTAAGACTAAAAATAATAAGAGAACAGGATGGCCAAAAAAACGTGAACGGGCAATTGATAATGAGGAGAGGGGTATAAGTGTATATGGGGGGGAAAAGATTATCTCCTAATTAGGGTGAATATAGCTAGTTCACGTTGGTGTTACAAATTAGCATTAACAGTATACAATGTTTTGTTAGTAGAAGGAACAAAATAAACAGTATAGGAGTGTTCAAATGTATCATAAGAGAACAGTTGAAGAAACATAATTTATGCTTACCTGATAAATTCCTTTCTTCTGTTGTGTGATCAGTCCACGGGTCATCATTACTTCTGGGATATTATCTGCTCCCCTACAGGAAGTGCAAGAGGATTCACCCAGCAGAGTTGCTATATAGCTCCTCCCCTCTACGTCACCTCCAGTCATTCGACCAAAGACCAACGAGAAAGGAGAAACCAAGGGTGTAGTGGTGACTGAATTATAATTTAAAAAATATGTACCTGCCTTAAAAAAACAGGGCGGGCCGTGGACTGATCACACAACAGAAGAAAGGAATTTATCAGGTAAGCATAAATTATGTTTTCTTCTGTTATGTGTGATCAGTCCACGGGTCATCATTACTTCTGGGATACCAATACCAAAGCAAAAGTACACGGATGACGGGAGGGATAGGCAGGCTCATTATACAGAAGGAACCACTGCCTGAAGAACCTTTCTCCCAAAAATAGCCTCCGAAGAAGCAAAAGTGTCAAATTTGTAAAATTTGGAAAAAGTATGAAGCGAAGACCAAGTTGC
This sequence comes from Bombina bombina, assembly GCF_027579735.1. Classification (NCBI taxonomy): domain Eukaryota; kingdom Metazoa; phylum Chordata; class Amphibia; order Anura; family Bombinatoridae; genus Bombina; species Bombina bombina. Next base: position 493,673,970 of record NC_069504.1, read on the forward strand.
AGCCTTGCAAATCTGTTCAACAGAGGCCTCATTCTTAAAGGCCCAAGTGGAAGCCACAGCTCTAGTGGAATGAGCTGTAATTCTTTCAGGAGGCTGCTGTCCAGCAGTCTCATAGGCTAAACGTATTATGCTACGAAGCCAAAAAGAGAGAGAGGTAGCAGAAGCTTTTTGACCTCTCCTCTGTCCAGAATAAACGACAAACAGGGAAGAAGTTTGGCGAAAATCTTTAGTTGCCTGCAAGTAGAACTTGAGGGCACGAACTACATCCAGATTGTGTAGAAGACGTTCCTTCTTTGAAGAAGGATTTGGACACAAGGATGGAACAACAATCTCTTGATTGATATTCCTGTTAGTGACTACCTTAGGTAAGAACCCAGGTTTAGTACGCAGAACTACCTTGTCTGAGTGAAAGATCAGATAAGGAGAATCACAATGTAGGGCTGATAACTCAGAGACTCTTCGAGCCGAGGAAATAGCCATTAAAAATAGAACTTTCCAAGATAACAATTTTATATCAATGGAATGAAGGGGTTCAAACGGAACACCCTGTAAAACGTTAAGAACTAAGTTTAAACTCCATGGCGGAGCAACAGTTTTAAACACAGGCTTGATCCTAGCTAAAGCCTTACAAAAGGCCTGGATGTCTGAATTTTCTGACAGACGCCTGTGTAACAAGATGGACAGAGCTGAGATCTGTCCCTTTAATGAGCTAGCCGATAAACCCTTTTCTAAACCTTCTTGTAGAAAAGACAATATCCTAGGAATCCTAACCTTACTCCAGGAGTAATCTTTGGATTCACACCAGTATAGGTATTTACGCCATATTTTATGGTAAATCTTTCTGGTAACAGGCTTCCTAGCCTGTATCAGGGTATCAATAACCGACTCAGAAAAACCACGTTTTGATAAAATCAAGCGTTCAATTTCCAAGCAGTCAGCTTCAGAGAAGTTAGACTTTGATGTTTGAATGGACCCTGAATCAGAAGGTCCTGTCTTAGAGGTAGAGACCAAGGCGGACAGGATGACATGTCCACTAGATCTGCATACCAAGTCCTGCGCGGCCATGCAGGCGCTATTAGAATCACTGATGCTCTCTCCTGTTTGATTTTGGCAATCAATCGAGGAAGCAGCGGGAAGGGTGGAAACACATAAGCCATCCTGAAGTTCCAAGGTGCTGTCAAAGCATCTATCAGAACCGCTCCCGGATCCCTGGATCTGGATCCGTAGCGAGGAAGTTTGGCGTTCTGGCGAGACGCCATGAGATCTATCTCTGGTTTGCCCCAACGTTGAAGTATTTGGGCAAAGACCTCCGGATGAAGTTCCCACTCCCCCGGATGAAGAGTCTGGCGACTCAAGAAATCCGCCTCCCAGTTCTCCACTCCCGGGATGTGGATTGCTGACAGGTGGCAAGAGTGAGACTCTGCCCAGCGAATTATCTTTGATACTTCTATCATTGCTAGGGAGCTTCTTGTCCCTCCTTGATGGTTGATGTAAGCTACAGTCGTGATGTTGTCCGACTGAAACCTGATGAACCCCCGAGTCTTTAACTGGGGCCAAGCTAGAAGGGCATTGAGAACTGCTCTCAATTCCAGAATGTTTATTGGCAGGAGACTTTCCTCCTGACTCCATTGTCCCTGAGCCTTCAGAGAATTCCAGACAGCGCCCCAACCTAGAAGGCTGGCGTCTGTTGTTACAATTGTCCAGTCCGGCCTGCTGAACGGCATCCCCCTGGACAGATGTGGCCGAGAAAGCCACCATAGAAGAGAGTTTCTGGTATCTTGATCCAGATTCAGAGTGGGGGACAAATCTGAGTAGTCCCCATTCCACTGACTCAGCATGCACAATTGCAGCGGTCTGAGATGTAGGCGTGCAAAGGGAACTATGTCCATTGCTGCTACCATTAAGCCGATCACCTCCATGCATTGAGCTACTGACGGGAGTTGAATGGAATGAAGGACACGGCATGCATTTAGAAGCTTTGTTAATCTGTCTTCTGTCAGATAAATCTTCATTTCTACAGAATCTATAAGAGTCCCCAAGAATGGAACTCTCGTGAGAGGAAAGAGAGAACTCTTCTTTTCGTTCACTTTCCATCCATGCGACCTTAGAAATGCCAGAACTAACTCTGTATGAGACTTGGCAGTTTGAAAGCTTGAAGCTTGTATCAGAATGTCGTCTAGGTACGGAGCTACCGAAATTCCTCGTGGTCTTAGTACCGCCAGAAGGGCACCCAGAACCTTTGTAAAGATTCTTGGAGCCGTAGCCAATCCGAATGGAAGGGCTACAAACTGGTAATGCCTGTTTAAGAAGGCAAACCTTAGATACCGGTAATGATCCTTGTGAATCGGTATGTGAAGGTAAGCATCCTTTAAATCCACTGTGGTCATGTACTGACCCTCTTGGATCATGGGTAAGATTGTCCGAATAGTTTCCATCTTGAACGATGGAACTCTTAGGAATTTGTTTAGGATCTTTAAATCCAAGATTGGCCTGAAAGTTCCCTCTTTTTTGGGAACCACAAACAGGTTTGAGTAAAACCCTTGTCCTTGTTCCGACCGCGGAACCGGATGGATCACTCCCATTAATAACAGATCTTGTACACAGCGTAGAAACGCGTCCTTCTTTATTTGGTTTGTTGACAACCTTGACAGATGAAATCTCCCTCTTGGGGGAGAGAATTTGAAGTCTAGAAGGTATCCCTGAGATATGATCTCTAGCGCCCAGGGATCCTGGACATCTCTTGCCCAAGCCTGGGCGAAGAGAGAGAGTCTGCCCCCCACTAGATCCGGTCCCGGATCGGGGGCCCTCGGTTCATGCTGTCTTTGGGGCAGCAGCAGGTTTACTGGTCTGCTTGCCCTTGTTCCAGGACTGGTTAGGCTTCCAGCCTTGTCTGTAACGAGCAACAGCTCCTCCCTGTTTTGGTGCAGTGGAAGTTGGCGCTGCTCCTGCTTTGAAATTCCGAAAGGGACGAAAATTAGACTGTCTAGCCTTAGCTTTGGCTTTGTCTTGAGGTAGAGCGTGGCCCTTACCTCCTGTAATGTCAGCAATAATTTCTTTCAAACCGGGCCCAAATAAAGTTTGCCCCTTGAAAGGTATATTAAGTAATTTGGACTTAGAAGTTACATCAGCCGACCAGGATTTTAGCCACAGCGCCCTGCGTGCCTGAATGGCGAATCCTGAATTCTTAGCCGTAAGTTTGGTTAAATGTACTACGGCCTCCGAAATGAATGAATTAGCTAGTTTAAGGACTCTAAGCCTGTCCGTAATGTCGTCCAGCGTAGCTGAACTAAGGTTCTCTTCCAGAGACTCAATCCAAAATGCTGCCGCAGCCGTGATCGGCGCGATGCATGCAAGGGGTTGTAATATAAAACCTTGTTGAACAAACATTTTCTTAAGGTAACCCTCTAATTTTTTATCCATAGGATCTGAAAAGGCACAGCTATCCTCCACCGGGATAGTGGTACGCTTAGCTAAAGTAGAAACTGCTCCCTCCACCTTAGGGACCGTTTGCCATAAGTCCCGTGTGGTGGCGTCTATTGGAAACATCTTTCTAAATATTGGAGGGGGTGAGAACGGCACACCGGGTCTATCCCACTCCTTAGTAACAATTTCAGTTAATCTCTTAGGTATAGGAAAAACGTCAGTACTCGCCGGTACCGCAAAGTATTTATCCAACCTACACATTTCCTCTGGTATTGCAACAGCGTTACAATCGTTGAGAGCTGCTAAGACCTCCCCTAGTAATACACGGAGGTTTTCCAATTTAAATTTAAAATTTGAAATATCTGAATCCAATCTGTTTGGATCAGAACCGTCACCCACAGAATGAAGCTCTCCGTCCTCATGCTCTGCCAGCTGTGACGCAGTATCAGACATGGCCCTAGAATTATCAGCGCACTCTGTTCTCACCCCAGAGTGATCACGCTTGCCTCTTAGTTCTGGTAATTTAGCCAAAACTTCGGTCATAACAGTAGCCATATCTTGTAATGTTATCTGTAATGGCTGCCCAGATGTACTAGGCGCCATAATATCACGCACCTCCCGGGCGGGAGATGCAGGTACTGACACGTGAGGCGAGTTAGTCGGCATAACTCTCCCCTCGCTATTTGGTGAAATTTGTTCAATTTGTACAGATTGGCTTTTATTTAAGGTAGCATCAATACAGTTAGTACATAAATTTCTATTGGGCTCCACCTTGGCATTGGAACAAATGACACAGGTGTCTTCCTCTGAATCAGACATGTTTAACACACTGGCAATAAACATGCAACTCGGTTACAATTTTATTTAATAAAAACGTACTGTGCCTCAAGAAGCACTAAACGATTAAATGACAGTTGAAATAATGAACTGAAAAACAGTTATAGCATCACTCTTAACAAACAACACAACTTTTTAGCAAAGGTTTGTTCCCATTAGTAAAATAACACTAATTAAATTTTAAACATAAAAATTACAGAGCAACGTTTTAAATCACAGTCACTATATAAGTCTCACAGCTCTGCTGAGAGAATCTACTTCCCTTCAAAGAAGTTTGAAGACCCCTGAGTTCTGTTAGAGATGAACCGGATCATGCAGAAAAACTGACTGGAAATTTTTGATGCGTAGCAAAGAGCGCCAAAAACGGCCCCTCCCTCTCACACACAGCAGTGAGAGAGAAACGAAACTGTCATAATTAACACAAGCAAACTGCCAAGTGGAAAATAATGCCCAAATACTTATTCACTCAGTACCTCATTAATGCATAACGATTCTACATTCCAGCAAAAACGTTTAACATGAAAAATACCTAATAAAAGGTTTAATGTACTTTTACAGAGTAATTCCGGTGAAATACCATCCCCAGAATACTAAAGTGTAGAGTATACATACATGTTCATTATAACGGTATGGCAGGATTTTTTCATCAATTCCATTCAGAAAATAAAAACTGCTACATACCTCAATGCAGATTCAACTGCCCGCTGTCCCCTGATCTGAAGTTTTTACCTCCCTCAGATGGCCGAGAAACAGCAATATGATCTTAACTACTCCGGTTAAAATCATAAGAAAAACTCTGGTAGATTCTTCTTCAAACTCTGCCAGAGGGGTAATAACACGCTCCGGTGCTATTGTAAAATAACAAACTTTTGATTGAAGTTCTAAAAACTAAGAATAATCACCATAGTCCTCTCACACCTCCTATCTAGTCTTTGGGTGCAAGAGAATGACTGGAGGTGACGTAGAGGGGAGGAGCTATATAGCAACACTGCTGGGTGAATCCTCTTGCACTTCCTGTAGGGGAGCAGATAATATCCCAGAAGTAATGATGACCCGTGGACTGATCACACATAACAGAAGAAATAAGGTTTTCCACTTGAACCTGATAAGTGCATTAAGATACAATGTTTAACAAAAACAGAGATCACAAATGAATTGGCCAATCCAATCCAGTATATAAAAAAATAGGTCTCTAAAGAATAAACAATTGCAGATAGTTTATATCTAATGTGTCAAATCGAATCTGGCTAAGAGCACACACAATTCTAAGTGCAAATGACAAATGTGATTTTGTATAAATCAGTGCATGCATGCAAGAAGCGAACATTTAGGAAAAAAATATATCTTTGAAGTCTCTGATATCCAAACTGTGAAAGGCAATAGAGTTCGAAAAGATGTAATAGAATTAAAAAAAAAAAAATGTTTTTATGAACGATAAAAAGTTCTTAATGGGTCTTCCAGTTGAGAAATAAAAACGAGAGTCTGTGTGTATAAACCTGTGGGGGAAAGAAAAAACAGAGTGTGGCAAACAAAACAACTGGTCTGAACAATTTGGAAGATAGGCTCACCTATCAGTAGCGTAATTCGGGCTGGTATGTCGGCAGTAAATCGAGAGTTTGTCTACGCATTTCAACCTCTAAACGAGGTCTTTATCAAGACTAATACCAGCTACTGAGTTTTACTAGAATTTGAAGTGTCAGTCAGCCTATAGTGTGTAAGATGTGGGACTTGGAATCGCGCCAGATAATTTTGTTAGATACTTTGTTGTTTTGCGGCCATATTGAAAGTGGGTAATAGTGAGGGCAAAAATCGCTCCTGATGGAAGAATGGCTCAAGTTGGTGGTTTGAATGGCTTGTCACGTTTACATAGACATTGACATTCGTAGCATTATTCCGTCTTTTCCTTTTGGTTAGCTGGTAAATCAGCTCTGCAGTTTTTACTCATCATTTTAAACTGTGCCTATTATTTTAGTATATCCGCACTGTGCTTATTTTTTTTTTCATTTTGTTTCTATTGTGCTTATAATTGTAATATATTCAAATTGTGTTTTACTTTAGTAAAATTGAAATTAACAGATTTATCATATACTCTTTATTATTTCATGAATAATTCTATTAAACTCTGTTTAACTATTTTGCAAAGATTTATACCCACGCCAACTAAGTCATTTTACTACTGGCCAAATCTTATTTTATCGGTTAGGTTGGAACTACAATAATAATCCCCTTACTTTTTATACCCAACTCACTGTTATCTTACCATACTATTTATTCAGTCGCAACCGGATCGCTAAATCCATATTCTACTATATATGTACTAAAGCCTCTCTGTGGCGCTCCTTCTACTCTCCCCTTTTCTGTCATAATAAAATAACAGCCTGTTCGTCCTGTTAATGTCTGTTCACCGCAGTTTATGCAGACACCTTAGGTCTACTGCTGTAAATAGGTATTGCTGGTTAGGCAGCACACTGAGTGTTTTTAGGGACTTACTGTGCTGGGCTTTTGCTGTGTGCTTGATGTCAAGACAAAGCAGACAATTTGGTATGTGACCAATAGATTGTGTACCCTGCTGGGATGAAAGTACCAAAATTATGTTTGTGATTGTGTACCCTACTGACATGTACTCGGCTCATAGGAAAGTGCATAGTGTACCACATTGGGATTAAAGTACTCAGAACTAAGTAGTATATGTACCACGCTGGAATGGCAGATTAAGCAAGCAGATTTTAAACAAAAAAAGAAAAAGGTGTACTCATCTTTGGGAATCAAATATCATTTTGTGTGTGTATTTATAAAACTTAAATTTTAATTCAATTAAAATATAAAAGATAAATTAATGGAAAAAACTAACTAACAATGATTGCATAAATCAGTGTGCTCGGTGGTTCAAGAGTCCTAGTACTCTGGGTCCTCCAATAACTCCATATTCTAAATATCAGAGTACTAGGACTCTTAAACCACCGAGCACACAGATTTATGCAATCATTGCAATTAATTTAGTTTTTATTGATTTATCTTCTATATTTTAATTAAGAATTTATAATTAAGGGGGCAGAGCGAGGCTGTGCAGGTAATGACCGCAAGTTGCTGAAGCTCTGAGCGGGATAGACATCTCTCACACAGAAATAAGCAGTCGGAGGCACTATTTTCGGATTCTGAAGGGATCCATTAGCAGATGAAAGCTGCAAGAATTGTAGAGAGCTAACCAGCCGACGGAGAAAGAGAGCGGGGGCAGACTATATCGTAGCCCCACCGGAGCAATAGTAACGCTGTTTAGTCCCAAGCCCTGACAGCATGTAAGAGGGCAGAGAAAAAACACGCTCACCGAGCAGAACTTGGAAGTGCAATATCGGTGTGAAAGAGAAGAATATGAACAAGGACCTCAGTAGAGGTTTGAAAGAAGGAATGATACCGCATCTAAGCTTGGCTGAGCTTCCCCACTTACCTCTTAGTAAAACCATTTAAGAATTTTATTGACTCCCAATGTAATTTATATATAGCATTGACAGCTTGAAATGTAGCACTTAATATTATTGTTGCACTACTTTTTCTAAAGTTTCAGATTAAGTTCTGTATTGCCACTCTGACAATTCTGAGGGCAAAGTATTTCCTCCCCCTGCTTCACATGTTATAGTCACTAAATGTGAGGAAGAGTCACCCAGCAAATTCCCCTCCCTTTGTTGATTACTTGACTTTTGATGGCAATTGCTATCAGTGAAATGTTTATAAGGATCAAAGTTTATACAGTGTTGAGTTATTTGGCTCATATTGTTATACATTATTATAATAGTTATGTATCAGAGAACGGAAATTACATCTGTCAATACTTTAAAAAAAAAAAAGGTTCATACAAAAAGGTTAAATTATTACTGCTATCCCATGTACTACTATAGAAACGCTACAACGTACCCCCCTCCATTATGAAAGCGCAGAAGCTATCTAGATTAAATGTGCTTACAGCTAATGCTAAGGGCCTAAATAGTCCACAAAAAAGAAGTGTAGTTTTAAAGGATATTAATGATAAGAAAGGAGACATAATTTTCCCCCAAGAGACTCATTTTACCCGTGGAAGAGAACCCAAAACATTTTACATATAAATTTAGAGAATCTCATTATGCATCTATCTCAATTAAAACAAATGGTGTTGGAATTCTAATTAAACGTAATGTCCCTTTTCAATTGATTAACAAATATAAAGATAAGGCAGGGAGATACTGAATAATCACAGGAAAATTATATACCACCTTAGTGACATTGTTTTGTGTATATGCCCCTAATATCCGTCAGGATGTGTTTTACAAACATGTATCTAATTTGCTGTTGGAGGTGTCGAAGGGCACTCTAATTGTTTGTGGAGATTTTAATCTTACACTCAACCCATACCTGGATAACTCTAACCACACTTTATCTGTCCCAAATAAAACGATTAATAAATGTAAAACAGAGTCTAAAAGAGCTAACTATTCATGATGCGTGGAGAGTAATATACCCTGATGCAAGAAATTATATGTTTTATTCTTACCCCCACGCTCGTTATTCCTGCATAGACTACATAATAATGGATGTAGCCAGTATGGCTAGAGTAACAGACCTAACTATCGATCCCAGAACTTGTTCAGACCACTCAATAGTTGAATGCTCATTGTATATGTGCACCCCTACACACACATGGAGTCTAGATGACAACTTGCTTAATTATCCAGTACACTCATTTCATAAAGAAATACTTCTCAATAAATCAGAATTCAGTTCTAGACAATCGGTTATTATGGGAAGCTCAAGAATCAGTCATTAGGGGAGAGTTAATAAGTAGGAAAGCACACCAAACAAAACAAGAAATAATTTATCTTCATAACACTTTAATTTAGCTAGCCTAGAGTATCAACATAAACTCTACCCTGATGATAAAACATTATTGAAATCTATAGATGATTGCAGAACAACGATACAGAATCTAATAGATAACGAATGCAAGCAATATGCGTCTAGACTAGCTCAAATGTATTTTGAGGGGAACAATAAAAGTAGTTCTCTTTTTCCTAGAAAACTCAAGGAAAAATCAATAAAGCTTAAAGGGCCACTGTAAGTAAATATTTTCTATGCCTGTTACTAACTAACTACCCCAAATACGCTTTTTATCAATAGCATTTCATTAACATATCTCTACCGTATATCAGAAATCTTGTCTGCAAATTTAATTGTTTTCCAAACCCACTCCGTGGGTATCCTTTGCTCTGTACCAATCCGTTTACAATACCTAGGTTTCAAAATGGCGCTTTAAACACAAAGTTATTGGTTTAAGTATTTTGAACATGCAGTGCTGAAAATAGTGGGCAGGATAAAGTGACATCATCGGCGAATAAAATATATAACTTTTATGAAACTTCGTTTTGGAGAAAATATAGGTCAGTAGCTTTTAATTAATGTTTATTAACTTTAATATGTTAGTTGTTTAGCTTAAAAATTATAACAGAAAGTAATCCTTTAAGAAATGCACATTAAATGACAGAAAAGGAAAGGATCTCTACACAACAGATCAAATTGTTGAAGCATTTAGATCATACTATGAACACCTGTATAATTTAAATTCCTCAGGGGAGACTCCGCTGAATAATTCTGAAGATAAAGAAAAAAAAGAAAAAAAAATGTATCCAGAAATATTTAGAGAAGCTAACCTTCCCGTCTCTTAAAGCAGACCAAACAGAATTCCTGAATGGGCCTATTAGTTTTGAAGAAATTAAAAATGTCATTAAAGACCTCCCCCTTAAGAAAGCCCCTGGTCCGGATGGTTATTCTAACATATATTATAAAAAAATACAAAAACATATTGATCCCACATCTTCTTAATTTGTTTAACAAAAATTAAATTAAGAAAACCCTTTCTTGCACTCTACATTGGAAGCTCACATCATCGTATTACCGAAGCCGGGTAAACCCCAAATAAAGTGAAACATTTCAGACCTATATCACTATTAAATACAGATCTCAAAATATACGCAAACATTCTAGCTAATAGACTTAAACAGGTTTTCCCATATCTTATTAAAAATGATCAGGTAGGTTTTATCCAATCTAGAGATGCAAAGGATAATACGGTAAGAGCTCTGCATCTAATATACCCATTGGCCATAGCATTGACTGACGCGGAAAAAGCATTTGACCGCGTCTGTTGGGACTTTATGAAGGCCATTCTACAAAAAAGGAAATTTATGCTTACCTGATAAATTTGTTTCTTTTACGATACGACGAGACCCCGAATTTCATCCTTACTTATGGGATATCGCCTCCCGGTCAGCAGGAGGAGGCAAAGAGCAACACAGCAGAGCTGTTTATATAGCTCCTCCCACTCCAGTCATTCGACCGAAGTTAGGAAGAGAAAGGAAAAGCCAAGGTGCAGAGGTGACTGAAGTTTAACAAAAATAAAGACCTGAAAAAACAGGGTGGGCCGTGGACTCGTCGTATCGTAAAAGAAACAAATTTATCAGGTAAGCATAAATTTCCTTTTCTTTTACAAGATACGACGAGTCCACGGATTTCATCCTTACTTATGGGATACAATACTAAAGCTATAGGACACGGATGAAAGGGAGGGACAAGACAGGAACCTAAACAGAAGGCACCACTGCTTAAAGAACCTTTCTCCCAAAAACAGCCTCGGACAAGGCAAAACTATCAAATTTGTAAAATTTGGAAAAAGTGTGAAGAGACGACCAAGTTTCAGCCTTGCAAATCTGTTAAACATTTTTAAATGCCCATGAGGAAGCCACAGCCCTAGTGGAATGAGCCGTAATACGTTCAGGAGGCTGCTGTCCAGCAGTCTCATATGCAAAATGGATGATACTCTTCAGCCAAAAAGAAAGAGCGGTAGCCGTATCAGAAGAAATAACAACCAAAAATAAAACTTTCCAAGATAACAACTTAATATCTATGAAATGCATAGGTTCAAACGGAACCCCTTGAAGAACATTAAGAACTAAATTCAAATTCCAAGGAGGAGCAATTGGTCTAAACACAGGCCTGATTCTAGTCAGAGCCTGACAAAAAGATTGAACATCCGGAACATCTGCCAGACGTTTGTGTATTATAATAGATAGAGCAGAAATCTATCCCTTTAAGGAACTTGCTGACAACCCTTTCTCCAAACCTTCTTGGAGAAAAGATAAAATCCTAGGAATCCTAATCTTACTCCATGAGTAGCCCTGGGATTCGCACCAATAAAGATATTTACGCCATATCTTATGGTACATTTTTCTAGTAACAGGCTTACGTGCCTGAATCAAAGTATCAATGACCGAATCAGAGAACCCTCGCTTAGATAAAATCAAGCGTTCAATCTCCAAGCAGTCAGCTGCAGAGAAATTAGATTCTGATGATGGAAGGGTCCCTGAATGAGAAGGTCCTGCCTCAATGGAAGCTTCCACGGTGGCAGAGATGACATGTCCACCAGATCGGCATACCAAGTCCTGCAAGGCCACGCAGGAGCGATGAGGATCACCGAAGCCCTCTCCTGTTTGACTCGAGCAATCACCCGAGGAAGGAGAGCAAACTGAGGGAACACATAAGCTAGGTTGAACGACCAAGGCACTGCCAAGGCATCTATCAGTTCGGCCTGAGGATCCCTGGACCTGGATCCGTATCTCGGAAGCTTGGCATTCTGACGAGACGCCATAAGATCCAGCCCCGGCCTGCCCCATCTGAGAATCAGGTTGGCAAAAACCTCCGGATGGAGTTCCCATTCCCCCGGATGAAACGTCTGTCTGCTCAAAAAATCTGCCTCCCAGTTGTCCACTCCTGGGATGTAGATTGCTGAAAGATAACAAGAGTGAGCCTCCGCCCACTGAATTATCTTGGATACTTCTGTCATCGCTAAGGAACTCCTTGTTCCTCCCTGATGATTGATGTAAGCTACAGTCGTGTTGTTGTCCTACTGGAATCTGATGAATTTGGCCGAAGCCAACTGAGGCCAAGCCTGAAGCGTATTGAATATTGCTCTCAACTCCAGAATATTGATGAGAAGTAGAGACTCCGACCGAATCCACACACCCTGAGCCTTCAGGGAGTTCCAGACTGCACCCCATCCTATCAGGCTGGCGTCTGTTGTCACTATCACCCATGAGGGTCTGCGGAAACACGTCCCTTGGGACAGATGATCTGTCGACAACCACTAAAGAAGAGAGAGTCCCTAGTCTCCTGATCCAGATCTATTTGAGGAGACAAATTTGCATAATCTCCATTCCATTGTCTGAACATGCTCAGTTGTAGAGGTCTGAGATCAAAACGAGCAAACGGAATGATGTCCATTGCAGCCACCATCAATCCAATTGCCTCCATGCACTGAGCCACGGACGGCCGAGGATTGGACTGAAAGGATCGGCATGTATTCAGAATTTTTAACTTTCTGACTTCCGTCAAAAAGATTTTCATGGATAGAGAGTCGATTAGAGTTCCCAGGAAAGGAACCCTTGTATGTGGAATTAGTGAAATCTTTTCTAGATTCACCTTCTACCCGTGAGTCCTTAGAAAGGACAGAACAATGTCGGTATGAGACTGTCAGCTGATAAGACGACGCCTGGATCAGAATATCGTGCAGATAAGGCACCACTGCAATGCCCCACGGCCTGAGAACCGCCAGTAGAGACCCCAGAACCTTTGTGAAGATTCTGGGTGCCGTGGCCAGACCGAAAGGAAGAGCCACAAACTGAAAATGTTTGTCCAGAAAGGCAAAACTCAGGAACTTGTGATTATCTCTGTGGATAGGAATATGGAGATATGCATCCTTTAAATCCACGGGTAGTCATATATTGACCCTCCTGGATCAATGGAAGAATTGTCCGAATAGTCTCCATCTTGAAGGATGGAACTCTGAGAAACTTGTTTAGACTTTTGAGATCTAAAATGGGTCGGAATGTTCCCTCTTTTTTGGGAACAACAAAGATTTGAGTAAAATCTCTGCCCCTGTTCCAGGATTGGAACGGGACAAATTACTCCCATGGAGGAGAGGTCTCTTACACAACATAAGAACGCCTCTCTTTTTATCTGGTCTACAGACAATCATGAAAGAAGAAACCTTCTTCTGGGGAAGGAATTTTTGAACTCCAACTGATACCCTTGAGACACGATTTCTAGTGTCCAGGGATCCTGAACGTCTCTTATCCAAGCCTGGACAAAGAGAGAAAGTCTGCCCCTACTAGATCCGGTCCCGGATCGGGGGCCGCCCCTTCATGCTGTCTTGGTAGCAGCAGCAGGCTTCTTGGGTTGTTTACCCTTGTTCCAAGACTGGTTGGGTCTCCATGTGGGCTTGGCTTGTGAATAATTCCCTTCCTGTTTAGTGGAAGAGGAGACTCGCTTGAAATTTCAAAAGGAACAAAAATTACTCTGTCTTCCCCTTTGCTTAGATGTTTTATCTTGAGGGAGGAGGTGACCCTTACCTCCCATAATGTCAGAAATTATTTCTTTCAAGTCAGGCCCTTGAAAGGAATAGCCAAAAGCTTGGATTTAGAGGACACATCCGCAGACAAAGATTTTAACCATAAGGCTCTTCGTGCTAAGATGGAGAATCCCGAACTCTTAGCCGCCAATTTGGTGATCTGAAAGGAAGCATCCATAATAAAAGAATTAGCCAGCCTAAGGGCCTTAATTCTATCCCGTATTTCTTCCAAAGAAGTCTCAGTCCTAAGAGACTCTTCTAGGGCGTCAAACCAAAAAGCAGCGGCAGTCGTGACTGTTACAATGCAGGCCGCCGGTTGCAATAAGAACCCTTGATGAACATAGTTTCTTGAGAAGACCCTCCAACTTCTTATCCATGGGGTCTTTAAAAGCACAACTGTCCTCGATAGGGATAGTCGTACGCTTAGCCAGGGTAGAGATAGCTCCCTCCACCTTAGGGACCGTCTGCCAAGAATCCCGAACGGTGTCAACTATAGGGTACATTTTCTTAAAAATAAGGGAAGGGGAGAACGGGATACCCGGTCTTTCCCATTCTCTTGCAATAATGTCCGAAATTCTCTTAGGAACCGGAAAAACGTCTGAATAAGAAGGAACCTCCAAATATCTGTCCATCTTACTCAATAGAGTCACAGTCGTCCAGAGTCACCAAAACCTCTCGTAGCAAAAGTCAGAGGTGTTCAAGCTTAAACCTGAAGGACATTACGTCCGATTCTGCCGGGGGCAATGCACTACCTGAGTCAGACAGTTCCCCATCGGAGATCGCCATCAAAGCATCAGAAGTCGCAGGGACCGCATGGGCCTCTTTCCTACTGCGTTTGCCTTGCAATGATGGCAACTTGGATAAAACTTCTGAAAGGGTGGATGACATAACTGCAGCCATATCCTGCAGAGTGAATGAAGCAGACGCAGTTGAAGAACACGGCGTCGTCTGAGCGGGCGCTAAAGGCTGTGACGCTTGGGGAGAAAGTTGCGGCATACCCTGAGTCTCATCAGTCTGAGAAACATCCTTAGATATACTTGCATTAAAGAAAATGTGTTCTTTAAACTGTAAAGCCCTCTCAGTACATGAGGGACAAAAAGGAATAGGGGGTTCCACATTGGCATCTAAACACATAGAGCATGTACTGTCTTGAAGGTCAGCCATGACAAAAGGTAAGCAAATTGCAATATTAGTCGTGGTACTGTAGATAAATTGTAAATAAAACAACAGCAAATAGTTAATATAAGTGAAAACAAATATGTTGAAAAAAAAACAAACAAGTGTACTGTGCCTTTAAAAAATAAAACCTTACAATTTTTTACTGTGCAGCACTCGCATGTAAAAGCAGGGAAGCACCGTTAGGTTACACTAGCTTTTATTACAAGCAGCTATATGATCTACCCGCTAAAAAAGTGTGAAAAATCTGAGGGACAGAAAATACACTTGCATCTAGCCACAGCTCTGCTGCAGCGCCTACCTGTCCCCACGAGCTAACAAATAGTACTCTGTGAACTGCGTGCCTAAGACCGCTTGTGAAGATGACGGAGACAAGCAGACTTAGGAAAACACCGGAGCCTCGAGGTACACTGCCGTCGGAACCCGGAACACCAACTGCGCGACTAAGCGCGAAAACGTTAAGCCCCGCCCTTCGTGGGCGGTAGTCTAACTCCTATAAGGAGAACCATATGGGGAATACAAATGTCAGCAAACGACTTTGGAATAAACAATGTGCCCCAAACGACCTTTGAATAAACAATGTGTCCACTTGAAAAAGTCCTGTGCCTGTCAAATGCTAAAGGCATAATAATTGGAGTAAAAACTCCCTAAACAGTCCCCAGCATCAAGCCCACATTCAATGTGCAATCGCAATGTAACCGTGCTAATAACTTAAAAAGCCCACTGTTATCGCCTCACAGCTGAATTCTCCAGCTCACATAATAAAGGGGGGAAAACATCTATGCATATAATTACTCTTGCAAGTTGATTACCCCTTCCTGGTGTAGGAAATAATGGCCAGTCTGTTCTGAGCTACATCGTCTCCCCAGAATCAAAAGACTGTATATACCTCAAAGCTGAGCACAGCATGAACCTGTCCCACACGAAGAAGAGGTCCTTTTCATCACCTCCTGCAGATCTGTGGGGACAAACAGGGTCTTAGATAATATCTGCTAAGACCATCAGCAGGGCAGCAAACAGTATGGGAGGCGCAGAGAGAGAGAGAGAGAGAGAGAATGTAGAATCTCCCCAGTTCCCATTGCTGAGAAACCTGTAGCTTTCCCCTGAGAAAAATAGCACTCATTGGTACTATTTAAAAATAATAAACTCTTGATTGAAGAATCTAAACTAACACCTCACTTTACCTCTTCCTATAATTAACGCAGGCAAAGAGAATGACTGGGGTGGGAGGGAAGGGAGGAGCTATATATAAAGCTCTGCTGTGGTGCTCTTTGCCTCCTTCTGCTGACCAGGAGGCAATATCCCATAAGTAAGGATGAAATCTGTGGACTCTTCGTATCTTGTAAAAGAAATTACAACTAGGAAAATCGTTCCACACTCCTTTAATATAACCAATGGTACTAGGCAGGGGTGCCCCCTGTCCCCACTACTATTTGCCTGCTTGATAGAAGCTTTAGCTACCACAGTAAGGGACAAATTGAAATTAAAGGAATAAAAATAGCAGACACTATCCAAAAAATTCTCTTATACGCAAATGACATCCTGTTTTTCCTCACAGACCCCGTATCCTCCATACCTATCTTATGCACTGAACTAGACAGATTTCATAGTGTCTCAAACTTTCTTATTAACAAAACAAAATCAGAGATACTCCCTATAAACTGCAAAGAAATTTATATTCAATCATTAAATAATTTAAGCCATTTTAAGACACAAGAGAAATCCCTAAAATACTTAAGTTTAAATATCTCTGTGTTCGTCGGAGCTAAGTAAATGCCTAACTATAATACTATACAACAGACTATTATAGCAAACTTATCTGCTTGGTGATTGAAAAAAACATATCATGGCTTGGGAAAATCACAGTTCTAAAAATGAATATTCTCCCATGATTGTTATACATTATGCACACCCTACCCATCCCACTCCCCCCACACTTTATTAATTCTCTACAAATAAAGCTATTCACTCTTGTGTGGAACAATAAACGGACAGGATTAACAGACAATTAATGTGCACACAGCTAAAACTTGGGGGATTGGGAGTCCCAAATATATTGAAATATAGACAAGCAATATTTTTACAGAGGATTATAGATTGGTTTACAAATTTCCAAACAAAAGCCTTGGGTGGCACTGGAACATGATATAACTAACACTTCACATTTAGGGATATACTGTTGGCAAAAGAGGAAACAGTCTACTTAGGTTTTTACATCCAACTCAATTATCCTAGAGACATTTCTTACTTGGGACAAAATAATATTAACATATCCTAATATATCTTCAATAAACTCCCTGTTGACACCTTTAACAGATAAAAAGACTTCTTACCTGGACTCTCCCATATTGGTAGGTCCATAAAACAAACGCAAAGAGCTCTGTCAGCGTATCATTTAGGAAACAAAACTAGGTTTTATAACGCAGATAAACTAGAAAATAATGGATTAAAAATATTTAAGAAATGGTTTCCACTATACCAATGTCAATCATTCATCACAAAACACTTATATAGAAGGAACTTAGTAAGACCAATGACCGAATTGCTTTGTAAATCATCAACGCCCCATAAAAAGACATCATCATTAACTTACGCCCTATTATAGACACCATCACATGGATGCACTCCTAACTATATTGAAAGATGGAATGAGGAACTAGACAGACATGTCAGCAAAAGAAGAGAATATAATATTTTCCAATATATCAAAAATATCATCATCCAGCCATTTAATAGAACTGAACATAAAAATTATTCAAAAAGGTGGCATTATACCCCTGCTAGAGTATATAAGCTATACAAGTCAAGTAGTGACAAATGCTGGAGATGTGAGGCCCCATCAGGACACATGTCCCATATGAGGTGGAGATGCCCAATAATTAGAGATATTTGGAAAATATTGCCAGGGAAACATCTAAAATGTTAGAATTTACAATCCCCTGGATCCACGTATCTGGTTATTTAATATCCTCCCTAACAAAATACAAACGTATAAAAAGAAAATTATTTATATTGCTAGCAACAGTATGAAACTGCTATTAGCCAAAAAATGGAAGCAAAGGGAACCACCCACTATGGCACAATGGCTACATACATTACAAAATATACTGAACCTGGAGGAATATGCATATACTAAATATACGACAGAGGACACATATATACAAATGAGAGCTATATGGGATGAATATATTGCAAAAAAATTGAAACTTGAATAATACTCTGAGTACCGTACTCTAAATCTAGCCGTAAGTTTATACAATACAATGTATCAGAATTGAACAAAAGATAAATTACAAGATTCTATCTATATCTTGTAATTTATCTTTTGTTCAATTCTGATACATTGTATTGTATAAACTTACGGCTAGATTTAGAGTTCGGCGGGTAGCCGTCAAAACCAGCGTTAGAGGCTCCTAACGCTGGTTTTGGGCTACCGCTGGTATTTAGAGTCAGTCAGGAAAGGGTCTAACGCTCACTTTGCAGCCGCGACTTTTCCATACCGCAGATCCCCCTACGCCATTTGCGTATCCTATCTTTTCAATGGGATCTTTCTAACGCCGGTATTTAGAGTCGTGGCTGAAGTGAGCGTTAGAAATCTAACGACAAAACTCCAGCCGCAGAAAAAAGTCAGTAGTTAAGAGCTTTCTGGGCTAACGCCGGTTTATAAAGCTCTTAACTACTGTGCTCTAAAGTACACTAACAACCATAAACTACCTATGTACCCCTAAACCGAGGTCCCCCCATATAGCCGCCACTCTTAAAAATTTTTAACCCCTAATCTGCCGCTCCGCACACCGCCGCCACCTACGTTATCCCTATGTACCCCTAATCTGCTGCCCCTAATACCGCCGACCCCTATATTATATTTATTAACCCCTAATCTAACGCCCCCGCTATCGCTGACACCTGCATATTATTATTAACCCCTAATCTGCCGCTCCGTACACCGACGCAACCTACGTTATCCCTATGTACCCCTAATCTGCTGCCCCTAATACCGCCGACACCTACATAATATTTATTAACCCCTAATCTGCCGCCCCCGCTATCGCTGACACCTGCATATTTTTTTTAACCCCTAATCTGCCGCTCCGTACACCGCCGCAACCTACATTATACCCATGTACCCCTAATCTGCTGCCCCTAACACAGCCGACCCCTATATTATATTTATTAACCCCTAATCTGCCGCCCCCAACGTCGCCTCCACCTACCTACAATAATTAACCCCTAATCTGCCGACCGGACCACACCGCTACTATAATAAATGTATTAACCCCTAAAGCTAAGTCTAACCCTAACACTAACACCCCCCTAAGTTAAATATAATTTAAATCTAACAAAATAAATTAACTCTTATTAAATAAATTATTCCTATTTAAAGCTAAATACTTACCTGTAAAATAAACCCTAACATAGCTACAATATAAATTATAATTATATTGTAGCTATTTTAGGATTAATATTTATTTTACAGGCACCTTTGTATTTATTTTAACCAGGTACAATAGCTATTAAATAGTTATTTACTATTTAATAGCTACCTAGTTAAAATAATTACAAAATTACCTGTAAAATAAATCCTAACCTAAGTTACAATTAAACCTAACACTACACTATCAATAAATTAATTAAATACAATACCTACAATTATCTACAATTAAACCTAACACTACACTATCAATAAATTAATTAAATACAATACCTACAAATAAATACAATTAAATAAACTAACTAAAGTACAAAAAATAAAAAAATATTTACAAACATTAGAAAAATATTACAACAATTTTAAACTAATTACACCTACTCTAAGCCCCCTAATAAAATAACAAAGCCCCCCAAAATAAAAAAATGCCCTACCCTATTCTAAATTAAAAAAGTTCAAAGCTCTTTTACCTTACCAGCCCTTAAAAGGGCCCTTTGTGGGACATGCCCCAAAGAATTCAGCTCTTTTGCCTGTAAAAGAAAAAGACAACCCCCCAACATTAAAACCCACCACCCACATACCCCTAATCTAACCCAAACCCCCCTTAAAATAACCTAACACTAATCCCCTGAAGATCATCCTACCTTGAGTCGTCTTCACTTAGCCGAGCAGCGATGGAACCGAAGTGGACATCCGGAGCGGCAGAAGTTATCCTCCAAGGGGCGCTGAAGAAATCTTCAAACCGATGAAGTGATCCTCCAGTCGGCGCTGAAGAAGTCTTCCATCCGGGCGATGTCATCTTCCAAGAGGCGCTGAAGAAGTCTTCTATCCGGGCGATGTCATCTTCCAAGCGGGGGTCTTCAATCTTCATCCCGCCGACGCGGAACATCCTTCTTTACCGACGGACTACCGACGAATGAAGGCTCCTTTAAGGGACGTCATCCAAGATGGCGTCCCTTCAATTCCGATTGGCTGATAGGATTCCATCAGCCAATCGGAATTAAGGTAGGAAAATTCTGATTGGCTGATGGAATCAGCCAATCAGATTCAAGTTCAATCAGATTGGCTGATCCAATCAGCCAATCAGATTGAGCTCGCATTCTATTGGCTGTTCCGATCAGCCAATAGAATGCGAGCTCAATCTGATTGGATCAGCCAATCGGATTGAACTTGAATCTGATTGGCTGATTCTATCAGCCAATCAGAATTTTCCTACCTTAATTCCGATTGGCTGATAGAATCCTATCAGCCAATCGGAATTGAAGGGACGCCATCTTGGATGACGTCCCTTAAAGGAGCCTTCATTCGTCGGTAGTCCGTCGGTAAAGAAGGATGTTCCGCGTCGGCGGGATGAAGATTGAAGACCTGCTTGGAAGATGACATTGCCCGGATAGAAGACTTCTTCAGCGCCTCTTGGAAGATGACATCGCCCGGATAGAAGACTTCTTCAGCGCCGACTGGAGGATCACTTCTGCCGCTCCGGATGTCCACTTCGGTTCCATCGCTGCTCAGCTGAGTGAAGACGACTTAAGGTAGGATGATCTTCAGGGGATTAGTGTTAGGTTATTTTAAGGGGGGTTTGGGTTAGATTAGGGGTATGTGGGTGGTGGGTTTTAATGTTGGGGGGGGTTGTATTTTTCTTTTACAGGCAAAAGAGCTGAATTCTTTGGGGCATGCCCCACAAAGGGCCCTTTTAAAGGCTGGTAAGGTAAAAGAGCTTTGAACTTTTTTAATTTAGAATAGGGTAGGGCATTTTTTTATTTTGGGGGTCTTTGTTATTTTATTAGGGGGCTTAGAGTAGGTGTAATTAGTTTAAAATTGTTGTAATATTTTTCTAATGTTTGTAAATATTTTTTTATTTTTTGTAACTTAGTTCTTTTTTATTTTTTGTACTTTAGTTAGTTTATTTAATTGTATTTATTTGTAGGTATTGTATTTAATTAATTTATTGATTGTGTAGTGTTAGGTTTAATTGTAGATAATTGTAGGTATTGTATTTAATTAATTTATTGATAGTGTAGTGTTTAATTGTAACTTAGGTTAGGATTTATTTTACAGGCCATTTTGTAATTATTTTCACTAGGTAGCTATTAAATAGTTATTACCTATTTAATAGCTATTGTACCTGGTTAAAATAATTACAAAGTTGCCTGTAAAATAAATATTAATCCTAAAATAGCTACAATATAATTATAATTTATATTGTAGCTATATTAGGATTTATTTAACAGGTAAGTATTTAGCTTTAAATAGGAATAATTTATTTAATAAGAGTTAATTTATTTCGTTAGATTTAAATTATATTTAATTTAGGGGGGTGTTAGTGTTGGGGTTAGACTTAGCTTTAGGGGTTAATACATTTATTATAGTAGCGGTGTGGTCCGGTCGGCAGATTAGGGGTTAATTATTGTAGGTAGGTGGAGGCGACGTTGGGGGCGGCAGATTAGGGGTTAATAAATATAATATAGGGGTCGGCGGTGTTAGGGGCAGCAGATTAGGGGTACATAGGGATAACGTAGGTTGCGGCGGTGTACGGAGCGGCAGATTAGGGGTTAATAATAATATGCAGGGGTCAGCGATAGCGGGGGCGGCAGATTAGGGGTTAATAAATATAATATAGGGGTCGGCGGTGTTAGGGGCAGCAGATTAGGGGTACATAGGGATAACATAGGTTGCGGCGGTGTCCGGAGCTGCAGATTAGGGGTTAATAATAATATGCAGGGGTCAGCGATAGCGGGGAGCGGCAGATTAGGGGTTAATAAGTGTAAGGTTAGGGGTGTTTTAGACTCGGGGTACATGTTAGGGCGTTAGGTGCAGACTTAGGTAGTGTTTCCCCATAGGAAACAATGGGGCTGCATTAGGAGCTGAACGCTGCTTTTTTGCAGGTGTTAGGTTTTTTTTCAGCTCAAACAGCCCCATTGTTTCCTATGGGGGAATCGTGCACGAGCACGTTTTTGAAGCTGGCCGCGTCCGTAAGCACTGCTGGTATCGAGAGTTGCAGTGGAGTTAAATATGCTCTACGCTACCTTTTTTGGAGCCTAACGCAGCCCTTCTGTGAACTCTAAATACCAGCGGTATTTAAAAGGTGCGGGGAAAAAAAAGCCAGCGTAGCTAACGCACCCCTTTGGCCGCAGAACTCTAAATCTAGCCGTTAGTTAATAAGAAAAGACATTTGAATCAACAATATTATATGTTTTTATGTTATGTAAATGGAACATATATATCAACATCTATGATGTAATTTGTAATTCTTTTCCAACAATAAAGTTGATTTAAAAAATAAATAAAAAAAATTAATTTATAATTAAAAGTTAAGTTTTAGAATTACACACAAAATGCTATTTGATTCCCAAAGGGAAAAGGAATGTACACCTTTTTCTTTTTTCCCCTCAATTCTACAGAGGGTTTAACCCCTATGTGTTCCTCCCTAAGATTTTGATATCCAACTTTTCTATTAGCTAGCAAGCAGATTTATTTTATGTATGGCTGATGTATGAGCAAATCAAAAGTAATTTTGCTCAGTGTACTTAAAAGGTTAATATTTATGCCATTTTTCTATGTTTTGGGAAACCATTTAATAAGTTATTTTTCAAGAACTTTATTTTTTCCAGTTTGCTTTTTAATGTTTAAAATTTTAATAAACATGTTCAGTTAATTCCAGATTTGTGTAGAAATTGTGTTGATTTTTCAAAACTTTAAAAATGTACAGAATATCGGCCCCTGATATCGGTATCAGCCCTGAAAAAGACAATATTGGTCTATCTCTTGGTCCGCTAATAAGTATATTAGCGGACCAAGTGTTCAACCAGAGAGCCCTGCGAGCTCGGACCGCAAAACCTGAAGCCTTTGCGTTCAGGTGGGCAATCAGCATATTCACATCACAGATAAAGGAGTTAGCTACTCTTAAAGTCTTAATCCTCTCTTAAATATCCTTGAGGGGAGATTCCACCTCAATAAGCTCTGAGAGAGTCACACCAGTAGGTGGCTGCCACCTCTGCCGCCGGCTGGAATAAAAACCCTGTGTCTGGGAACATTCTCATCAGGTAACCTTCCAACTTCTTGTCCATGAGTTCCCTAAAATAAGCGCCATCTTCCAGAGGGATAGTTGTACGCTTAGCTAGCGTCGAAAACAGCGCCATCCAACTTAGGGATGGAGCCCCACAGCTCCAACTGAGAGTCAGGAACCGGGGATAACTTCTTAAAAGTTGAAGAAGGGGAAAAGGACGTTCCAATTCTTTCCCATTCGCTACTGATAATGTTCACCATACGAACCGGGATAGGAAAAGTCTGTGGGGCCTTCCTGTCCTCGTAAAGTTCCAGAAGCTAAACTGCCTGAGGAACCTAATGTAGACAGAACCTCCTTTAGTAAAAAATATTCAATCTTAAATTTGAAGGACGGCTCCTTGGAAGGAGGAGGTTTGGTAACTGAAATCCTGAAATCTCCGACTCAGAGAGTTCGCCCTCTGACGCTACAGAGCTTAACTCATCTTCATCCAGTAAGAAAAAAAAAAACAACAACAACAAAAAAACAGTTTCAAACAACAACGGTTCATTAATATAAGAGGCACCTTTACAACCCCAAAGGCAGGGGCACTCACCCCCTCCTAGACCCAGACAAGCTATAGAAAAAACAGAATTTATGTTTACCTGATAAATTACTTTCTCCAACGGTGTGTCCGGTCCACGGCGTCATCCTTACTTGTGGGATATTCTCTTCCCCAACAGGAAATGGCAAAGAGCCCAGCAAAGCTGGTCACATGATCCCTCCTAGGCTCCGCCTTCCCCAGTCATTCGACCGACGTAAAGGAGGAAAATTTGCATAGGAGAAATCATATGATACCGTGGTGACTGTAGTTAAAGAAAATAAATTATCAGACCTGATTAAAAAAACCAGGGCGGGCCGTGGACCGGACACACCGTTGGAGAAAGTAATTTATCAGGTAAACATAAATTCTGTTTTCTCCAACATAGGTGTGTCCGGTCCACGGCGTCATCCTTACTTGTGGGAACCAATACCAAAGCTTTAGGACACGGATGAAGGGAGGGAGCAAATCAGGTCACCTAGATGGAAGGCACCACGGCTTGCAAAACCTTTCTCCCAAAAATAGCCTCAGAAGAAGCAAAAGTATCAAATTTGTAAAATTTAGTAAAAGTGTGCAGTGAAGACCAAGTCGCTGCCTTACATATCTGATCAACAGAAGCCTCGTTCTTGAAGGCCCATGTGGAAGCCACGGCTCTAGTGGAATGAGCTGTGATTCTTTCAGGAGGCTGCCGTCCGGCAGTCTCGTAAGCCAATCTGATGATGCTTTTAAGCCAAAAAGAGAGAGAGGTAGAAGTTGCCTTTTGACCTCTCCTTTTACCAGAATAAACAACAAACAAGGAAGATGTTTGTCTAAAATCCTTTGTAGCATCTAAATAGAATTTTAGAGCACGAACTACATCCAAATTGTGCAACAAACGTTCCTTCTTTGAAACTGGATTCGGACACAAAGATGGCACGACTATCTCCTGGTTAATGTTTTTGTTAGAAACAACTTTCGGAAGAAAACCAGGTTTAGTACGCAAAACCACCTTATCTACATGGAACACCAGATAAGGAGGAGAACACTGCAGAGCAGATAACTCTGAAACTCTTCTAGCAGAAGAAATTGCAACCAAAAACAAAACTTTCCAAGATAATAACTTAATATCAACGGAATGTAAGGGTTCAAACGGAACCCCCTGAAGAACTGAAAGAACTAAATTGAGACTCCAAGGAGGAGTCAAAGGTTTGTAAACAGGCTTGATTCTAACCAGAGCCTGAACAAAAGCTTGAACATCTGGCACAGCCGCCAGCTTTTTGTGAAGTAACACAGACAAAGCAGAAATCTGTCCCTTCAAAGAACTTGCAGATAATCCTTTCTCCAAACCTTCTTGAAGAAAGGATAGAATCTTAGGAATTTTTATCTTGTCCCAAGGGAATCCTTTAGATTCACACCAACAGATATATTTTCTCCATATTTTATGGTAGATTTTTCTAGTTACAGGCTTTCTGGCCTGAACAAGAATATCAATGACAGAATCTGAGAACCCTCGCTTTGATAAAATCAAGCGTTCAATCTCCAAGCAGTCAGTTGGAGTGAGACCAGATTCGGATGTTCGAACGGACCTTGAACAAGAAGGTCCCGTCTCAAAGGTAGCTTCCATGGTGGAGCCGATGACATATTCACCAGGTCTGCATACCAAGTCCTGCGTGGCCACGCAGGAGCTATCAAGATCACCGATGCCCTCTCCTGATTGATCCTGGCTACC
This sequence comes from Bombina bombina, assembly GCF_027579735.1. NCBI lineage: Eukaryota > Metazoa > Chordata > Amphibia > Anura > Bombinatoridae > Bombina > Bombina bombina. The sequence goes on from NC_069504.1 coordinate 493,699,553, forward strand.
AGCCTGGGATGAGAGGAAACGGTGGGAATACATAAGCTAGGTTGAAGGTCCAAGGTGCTACTAGTGCATCTACTAGAGTCGCCTTGGGATCCCTGGATCTGGACCCGTAGCAAGGAACCTTGAAGTTCTGACGAGAGGCCATCAGATCCATGTCTGGAATGCCCCACAACTGAGTAATTTGGGCAAAGATTTCCGGATGGAGTTCCCACTCCCCCGGATGAAATGTCTGACGACTCAGAAAATCCGCTTCCCAATTTTCCACTCCTGGGATGTGGATTGCAGACAAGTGGCAGGAGTGAATCTCCGCCCATTGAATGATTTTGGTCACTTCTTCCATCGCCAGGGAACTCCTTGTTCCCCCTTGATGGTTGATATACGCAACAGTCGTCATGTTGTCCGATTGAAACCGTATGAATTTGGCCTTTGCTAGCTGAGGCCAAGCCTTGAGAGCATTGAATATCGCTCTCAGTTCTAGAATATTTATCGGGAGAAGAGATTCTTCCCGAGACCAAAGACCCTGAGCTTTCAGGAGTCCCCAGACCGCGCCCCAGCCCACCAGACTGGCGTCGGTCGTGACAATGACCCACTCTGGTCTGCGGAAGCTCATCCCCTGTGACAGGTTGTCCAGGGACAGCCACCAACGGAGTGAATCTCTGGTCCTCTGATCTACTTGTATCGTCGGAGACAAGTCTGTATAATCCCCATTCCACTGACTGAGCATGCACAGTTGTAATGGTCTCAGATGAAATCGCGCAAAAGGAACTATGTCCATTGCCGCGACCATCAAACCTATTACTTCCATGCACTGCGCTATGGAAGGAAGAGGAACAGAATGAAGTACTTGACAAGAGTTTAGAAGTTTTGATTTTCTGGCCTCTGTCAGAAAAATCCTCATTTCTAAGGAGTCTATTATTGTTCCCAAGAAGGGAACTCTTGTTGACGGAGATAGAGAACTTTTTTCTACGTTCACTTTCCACCCGTGAGATCTGAGAAAGGCCAGGACAATGTCCGTATGAGCCTTTGCTTGTGGAAGGGACGACGCTTGAATCAGAATGTCGTCCAAGTAAGGTACTACTGCAATGCCCCTTGGTCGTAGCACCGCTAGAAGGGACCCCAGTACCTTTGTGAAAATTCTTGGAGCAGTGGCTAATCCGAATGGAAGTGCCACAAACTGGTAATGCTTGTCCAGAAAGGCGAACCTTAGGAACCGATGATGTTCCTTGTGGATAGGAATATGTAGATACGCATCCTTTAAATCCACCGTGGTCATGAATTGACCTTCCTGGATGGAAGGAAGAATTGTTCGAATGGTTTCCATTTTGAACGATGGAACCTTGAGAAACTTGTTTAGGATCTTGAGATCTAAGATTGGTCTGAATGTTCCCTCTTTTTTGGGAACTATGAACAGATTGGAGTAGAACCCCATCCCTTGTTCTCCTAATGGAACAGGATGAATCACTCCCATTTTTAACAGGTCTTCTACACAATGTAAGAATGCCTGTCTTTTTATGTGGTCTGAAGACAATTGAGACCTGTGGAACCTCCCCCTTGGGGGAAGCCCCTTGAATTCCAGAAGATAACCTTGGGAGACTATTTCCAGCGCCCAAGGATCCAGAACATCTCTTGCCCAAGCCTGAGCGAAGAGAGAGAGTCTGCCCCCCACCAGATCCGGTCCTGGATCGGGGGCCAACATCTCATGCTGTCTTGGTAGCAGTGGCAGGTTTCTTGGCCTGCTTACCTTTGTTCCAGCCTTGCATTGGCCTCCAGGCTGGCTTGGCTTGAGAAGTATTACCCTCTTGCTTAGAGGATGTAGCACTTGGGGCTGGTCCGTTTCTGCGAAAGGGACGAAAATTTGGTTTATTCTTAGCCTTGAAAGACCTATCCTGAGGAAGGGCGTGGCCCTTGCCCCCAGTGATATCAGAAATAATCTCTTTCAAGTCAGGGCCAAACAGCGTTTTCCCCTTGAAAGGAATGTTAAGCAATTTGTTCTTGGAAGACGCATCCGCTGACCAAGATTTTAGCCAAAGCACTCTGCGCGCCACAATAGCAAACCCAGAATTTTTCGCCGCTAATCTAGCCAATTGCAAAGTGGCGTCTAAAGTAAAAGAGTTAGCCAATTTGAGAGCATGAATTCTGTCCAAAATCTCCTCATAAGAAGAATCTTTATTGAGCGCCTTTTCTAGTTCATCGAACCAGAAACACGCTGCTGTAGTGACAGGAACAATGCATGAAATTGGTTGTAGAAGGTAACCTTGCTGAACAAACATCTTTTTAAGCAAACCCTCTAATTTTTTATCATAGGATCTTTGAAAGCACAACTATCTTCTATGGGGATAGTGGTGCGTTTGTTTAGAGTAGAAACCGCCCCCCTCGACCTTGGGGACTGTCTGCCATAAGTCCTTTCTGGGGTCGACCATAGGAAACAATTTCTTAAATATAGGGGGAGGGACGAAAGGTATGCCGGGCCTTTCCCATTCTTTGTTTACAATGTCCGCCACCCGCTTGGGTATAGGAAAAGCTTCGGGGGGCCCCGGGACCTCTAGGAACTTGTCCATCTTACATAATTTCTCTGGAATGACCAAATTCTCACAATCATCCAGAGTAGATAACACCTCCTTAAGCAGAGCGCGGAGATGTTCCAATTTAAATTTGAATGTAATCACATCAGGTTCAGCTTGTTGAGAAATTTTCCCTGAATCTGAAATTTCTCCCTCAGACAAAACCTCCCTGGCCCCCTCAGACTGGTGTAGGGGCACTTCAGAACCAATATCATCAGCGTCCTCATGCTCTTCAGTATTTTCTAAAACAGAGCAGTCGCGCTTTCGCTGATAAGTGGGCATTTTGGCTAAAATGTTTTTGATAGAATTATCCATTACAGCCGTTAATTGTTGCATAGTAAGGAGTATTGGCGCACTAGATGTACTAGGGGCCTCCTGTGTGGGCAAGACTGGCGTAGACGAAGGAGGGGATGATGCAGTACCATGCTTACTCCCCTCACTTGAGGAATCATCTTGGGCATCATTTTCTCTAAATTTTGTGTCACATAAATCACATCTATTTAAATGAGAAGGAACCTTGGCTTCCCCACATACAGAACACAGTCTATCTGATAGTTCAGACATGTTAAACAGGCATAAACTAGATAACAAAGTACAAAAAACGTTTTAAAATAAAACCGTTACTGTCACTTTAAATTTTAAACTGAACACACTTTATTACTGCAAATGTGAAAAAGTATGAAGGAATTGTTCAAATTTCACCAAAATTTCACCACAGTGTCTTAAAGCCTTAAAAGTATTGCACACCACATTTGAAAGCTTTAACTCTTAAAATAACGGAACCGGAGCCGTTTTTATATTTAACCCCTATACAGTCCCTGGTATCTGCTTTGCTGAGACCCAACCAAGCCCAAAGGGGAATACGATACCAAATGACGCCTTCAGAAAGCTTTTTCTATGTATCTGAGCTCCTCACACATGCATCTGCATGTCTTGCTTCCCAAAAACAACTGCGCAATAGAGGCGCGAAAATGAGGCTCTGCCTATGATTAGGGAAAGCCCCTAGAGAAAAAGGTGTCCAATACAGTGCCTGCCGGTTATTTTACATAATTCCCAAGAATAAAATAACTCCTCAAAGCTATGAAGTATTAAAAATGCTTATATATCAATCGTTTTAGCCCAGAAAATGTCTACCAGTCTTAAAAGCCCTTGTGAAGCCCTTTATTCTTATGTAATAAAAATGGCTTACCGGATCCCATAGGGAAAATGACAGCTTCCAGCATTACCTAGTCTTGTTAGAAATGTGTCATACCTCAAGCAGCAAAAGTCTGCTCACTGTTTCCCCCAACTGAAGTTAATTCCTCTCAACAGTCCTGTGTGGAAACAGCCATCGATTTTAGTAACGGTTGCTAAAATCATTTTCCTCTTACAAACAGAAATCTTCATCTCTTTTCTGTTTCAGAGTAAATAGTACATACCAGCACTATTTTAAAATAACAAACTCTTGATTGAATAATAAAAACTACATTTAAACACCAAAAAACTCTAAGCCATCTCCGTGGAGATGTTGCCTGTACAACGGCAAAGAGAATGACTGGGGGAAGGCGGAGCCTAGGAGGGATCATGTGACCAGCTTTGCTGGGCTCTTTGCCATTTCCTGTTGGGGAAGAGAATATCCCACAAGTAAGGATGACGCCGTGGACCGGACACACCTATGTTGGAGAAAGCTCTCCGTAGGATTGTAAGGAAAAGCAATGTAGCCGTACCCGATCACGTGGGACCTCCCCTGCTATGAAAAAACAAGCAAAGCTAATAGGAGCTGCGCAACTTACAAAAACAAAAGTAAAACCTGTCTGTTCCATTGCCAAAAGTACGCAGTCTATATGAGCACAAACCTACACAAAGTGTTCCTTAGAGGACACATCAGTACATATATTCCCCAAACTGTTCCAAAATAATCTCCCACTGAAATAAGATATTAACCCTTGATCCTATTGAGGTTATGAGGTGTCACACTGCGACCCTAATAATAGGAGTCCCTGCAAAATCGTAAATAAAGCGGACATCCCTTCCAGGATCTATGCTGTGGAACAGATACAGCCTCTCAAGTGTGACAGCCTTGCCGCAGTGTTCTGACAGGGACCTGAGTGTGGAAAGGCAATCAGTGTTACTCGCTAACACTGATTGCCCAGGAGCGGTTAGATAGACAGTCTGGATCGCTTCACAGAAAAACTTTCCCTGCATCTCCAGACTCTAACATTCATCAATACTCTCACTGAGAGATTTACATGATTACTTAAAACTCCTGTCCTCTCTTGAAGGGAAAAACATAATTTATGCTTACCTGATAAATTCCTTTCTTCTGTAGTGTGATCAGTCCACGGGTCATCATTACTTCTGGGATATTACTCCTCCCCAACAGGAAGTGCAAGAGGATTCACACAGCAGAGCTGCATATAGCTCCTCCCCTCTACGTCACTCCCAGTCATTCGACCAAGGACCAACGAGAAAGGAAAAGCCAAGGGTGAAGTGGTGACTGGAGTATAAATTAAAAAATATTTACCTGCCTTAAAAACAGGGCGGGCCGTGGACTGATCACACTACAGAAGAAAGGAATTTATCAGGTAAGCATAAATTATGTTTTCTTCTGTTAAGTGTGATCAGTCCACGGGTCATCATTACTTCTGGGATACCAATACCAAAGCAAAAGTACACGGATGACGGGAGGGATAGGCAGGCTCTTTATACAGAAGGAACCACTGCCTGAAGAACCTTTCTCCCAAAAATAGCCTCCGATGAAGCAAAAGTGTCAAATTTGTAAAATTTGGAAAAAGTATGAAGCGAAGACCAAGTTGCAGCCTTGCAAATCTGTTCAACAGAGGCCTCATTCTTGAAGGCCCAAGTGGAAGCCACAGCTCTAGTAGAATGAGCTGTAATTCTTTCAGGAGGCTGCTGTCCAGCAGTCTCATAAGCTAAACGAATTATGCTACGAAGCCAAAAAGAAAGAGAGGTAGCGGAAGCTTTTTGACCTCTCCTCTGCCCAGAGTAAATGACAAACAGAGAAGACGTTTGTCGAAATTCCTTAGTTGCCTGTAAGTAAAATTTTAGAGCACGGACTACATCCAGGTTGTGCAGTAGACGTTCCTTCTTTGAAGAAGGATTTGGGCATAAAGAAGGAACAACAATCTCTTGATTGATATTCCTGTTAGTAACTACCTTAGGTAAGAACCCAGGTTTAGTACGCAGGACTACCTTATCCGAATGAAAAATCAAATAAGGAGAATCACAATGTAAGGCTGATAATTCAGAGACTCTTCGAGCCGAGGAAATAGCCATTAAAAATAGAACTTTCCAAGATAACAACTTTATATCAATGGAATGAAGGGGTTCAAACGGAACGCCCTGTAAAACATTAAGAACAAGGTTTAAACTCCATGGTGGAGCAACAGTTTAAACACAGGCTTAATCCTGGCCAAAGCCTGACAAAAAGCCTGGACGTCAGGAACTTCTGACAGACGTTTGTGTAACAGAATGGACAGAGCTGAGATCTGTCCCTTTAATGAACTAGCAGATAAACCCTTTTCTAAACCTTCTTGTAGAAAAGACAATATCCTAGGAAACCTAACCTTACTCCAAGAGTAACCTTTGGATTCACACCAATATAGGTATTTACGCCATATCTTATGGTAAATCTTTCTGGTAACAGGTTTCCTAGCCTGTATTAAGGTATCAATAACTGACTCAGAAAACCCACGTCTTGATAAAATCAAGCGTTCAATCTCCAAGCAGTCAGCTTCAGAGAAGTTAGATTTTGATGTTTGAAGGGACCCTGTATCAGAAGGTCCTGTTTCAGAGGTAGAGACCAAGGTGGACAGGATGACATGTCCACCAGGTCTGCATACCAAGTCCTGCGTGGCCACGCAGGTGCTATTAGAATCACTGATGCTCTCTCTTGTTTGATTCTGGCAATCAATCGAGGAAGCAACGGGAAGGGTGGAAACACGTAAGCCATCCTGAAGTCCCAAGGTGCTGTCAGAGCATCTATCAGGACTGCTCCTGGATCCCTGGATCTGGACCCGTAACGAGGAAGCTTGGCGTTCTGTCGAGACGCCATGAGATCTATCTCTGGTTTGCCCCAACGTCGAAGTATTTGGGCAAAGACCTCCGGATGAAGTTCCCACTCCCCCGGATGAAAAGTCTGACGACTTAAGAAATCCGCCTCCCAGTTCTCCACTCCCGGGATGTGGATTGCTGACAGGTGGCAAGAGTGAGACTCTGCCCAGCAAATTATCTTTGATACTTCCATCATAGCTAGGGAGCTTCTTGTCCCTCCCTGATGGTTGATGTAAGCTACAGTCGTGATGTTGTCCGACTGAAACCTGATGAACCCCCGAGTTGTTAACTGGGGCCAAGCCAGAAGGGCATTGAGAACTGCTCTCAGTTCCAGAATGTTTATTGGTAGGAGACTCTCCTCCTGACTCCATTGTCCCTGAGCCTTCAGAGAATTCCAGACGGCACCCCAACCTAGAAGGCTGGCGTCTGTTGTTACAATTGTCCAGTCTGGTCTGCTGAATGGCATCCCCCTGGACAGATGTGGCCGAGAAAGCCACCATAGAAGAGAATTTCTGGTCTCTTGATCCAGATTCAGAGAAGGGGATAAGTCTGAGTAATCCCCATTCCACTGACTTAGCATGCACAGTTGCAGTGGTCTGAGGTGTAAGCGTGCAAAGGGAACTATGTCCATTGCCGCTACCATTAAGCCGATTACCTCCATGCATTGAGCCACTGACGGGTGTTGAATGGAATGAAGGGTGCGGCAAGCACTTTGAAGTCTTGTTAGCCTGTCCTCTGTCAGGTAAATCTTCATTTCTACAGAATCTATAAGAGTCCCCAGGAAGGGAACTCTTGTGAGTGGAACGAGTGAACTTTTCTTTTCGTTCACCTTCCATCCATGTGACCTTAGAAATGCCAGCACTAACTCTGTATGAGACTTGGCAGTTTGAAAGCTTGAAGCTTGTATCAGAATGTCGTCTAGGTATGGAGCTACCGAGATTCCCCGCGGTCTTAGTACCGCCAGAAGAGCACCCAGAACCTTTGTGAAGATTCTTGGAGCTGTAGCCAATCCGAATGGAAGAGCCACAAACTGGTAATGCCTGTCTAGGAAGGCAAACCTTAGGTACCGATAATGATCTTTGTGAATCGGTATGTGAAGGTAAGCATCTTTTAAATCTACAGTGGTCATGTACTGACCCTCTTGGATCATAGGTAAAATTGTCCGAATAGTCTCCATCTTGAACGATGGAACTCTTAGGAATTTGTTTAGGATCTTTAAGTCCAGGATTGGTCTGAAAGTTCCCTCTTTTTTGGGAACCACAAACAGATTTGAGTAAAACCCCTGTCCCTGTTCCGATCGTGGAACTGGATGGATTACTCCCATTAACAAGAGCTCTGGTACGCAGCGTAGAAACGCCTCTTTCTTTGTCTGGATTGTTGACAATCTTGACAGATGAAATCTCTCTCTTGGAGGAGAGTATTTGAAGTCCAGAAGGTATCCCTGAGATATTATCTCTAGCGCCCAGGGATCCTGAACATCTCTTGCCCAAGCCTGGGCGAAGAGAGAAAGTCTGCCCCCCACTAGATCCGATCCCGGATCGGGGGGCCCTCAATTCATGCTGTTTTAGGGGCAGCAGCCGGTTTCCTAGTCTGCTTGCCTTTGTTCCAGGACTGGTTAGGTTTCCAGCCTTGTCTGTAGCGAGCAACAGCTCCTTCCTGTTTTGGTGCAGAGGAAGTTGATGCTGCTCCTGCTTTGAAATTACGAAAGGAACGAAAATTAGACTGTCTAGTCTTGGCTTTGTCCTGAGGCAGGGCATGGCCTTTACCTCCTGTAATGTCAGCGATAATCTCTTTCAACCCGGGCCCGAATAAGGTCTGCCCTTTGAAAGGTATATTAAGCAATTTAGACTTAGAAGTAACATCAGCTGACCAGGATTTTAGCCACAGCGCCCTGCGTGCCTGAATGGCGAATCCTGAATTCTTCGCCGTAAGTTTAGTAAGATGTACTACGGCCTCCGAAATGAATGAATTAGCTAGTTTAAGGACTCTAAGCCTGTCCGTAATGTCGTCCAGAGTAGCTGAACCAATGTTCTCTTCCAGAGACTCAATCCAGAATGCCGCTGCAGCCGTGATCGGCGCAATGCATGCAAGGGGTTGCAATATAAAACCTTGTTGAACAAACATTTTCTTAAGGTAACCCTCTAACTTTTTATCCATTGGATCTGAAAAAGCACAGCTATCCTCCACCGGGATAGTGGTACGCTTAGCTAAGGTAGAAACTGCTCCCCCACCTTAGGGACCGTTTGCCATAAGTCCCTTGTGGTGGCGTCTATTGGAAACATTTTTCTAAATATCGGAGGGGGTGAGAACGGCACACCGGGTCTATCCCACTCCTTAGTAACAATTTCAGTAAGTCTCTTAGGTATAGGAAAAACCTCAGTACTCGTCGGGTACCGCAAAATATTTATCCAACCTACACATTTTCTCTGGTATTGCAACTGTGTTTACAATCATTCAGAGCCGCTAACACCTCCCCTAGTAATACACGGAGGTTATCCAGTTTAAATTTAAAATTTGAAATATCTGAATCCAGTCTGTTTGGATCAGAACCGTCACCCACAGAATGAAGTTCTCCGTCCTCATGTTCTGCCACCTGTGACGCAGTGTCTGACATGGCCCTAATATTATCAGCGCACTGTGTTCTCACCCCAGAGTGATCACGCTTACCTCTTAGTTCTGGTAATTTAGCCAAAACTTCAGTCATAACAGTAGCCATATCCTGTAATGTGATTTGTAATGGCCGCCCAGATGTACTCGACGCTACAATATCACGCACCTCCCTCTGAGCGGGAGATGTAGGTACTGACACGTGAGGCGAGTTAGTCGGCATAACTCTCCCCTCGTTGTTTGGTGAAATTTGTTCAATTTGTACAGATTGACTTTTATTTAAAGTAGCATCAATACAGTTAGTACATAAATTTCTATTGGGCTCCACTTTGGCATTGCAACAAATGACACAGGTATCATCCTCTGAATCAGACATGTTTAACACACTAGCAAATAAACTTGCAACTTGGAAATACAATTCAATAAGAATAATATTAAAACGTACTGTGCCTTTAAGAAGCACAGAAGATCTATGACAGTTGAAAATTAATAAATTGAAACAGTTATAGCCTCAATCCTTGTAAACAACACAACTTTAGCAAAGGTTTAATCCCATTAGCAAAGATAACAAATTCTGAAAGCAGGAAACAAATTACAGAATAAACGTTTTTATCTCAGTCAAACTATAATTCTCACAGCTCTGCTGAGAGAAATTACCTCCCTCAAAATAAGTTTTGAAGACCCCTGAGCTCTGTAGAGATGAACCGGATCATGCAGGGGAATACAATGAGTTGCTGACTGAAATATTTGATGCGTAGTAAAAGCGCCAAAAAACGGCCCCTCCCCCTCACACACAGCAGTGAGGGAGAACAGAAACTGTCAGAAAACAGATTAAGCAACTGCCAAGTGGAAAAATAGTGCCCAAACATTTATTCACTCAGTACCTCAGCAAATGAAAACGATTTTACATTCCAGCAAAAACGTTAAACATAATCTCTAGTTATTAAACAGCTTTATGTATTTCTTACAGTGTAATTCTAGTGAAGTACCATTCCCCAGAATACTGAAAGTGTAAAGTATACATACATGACATTATATCGGTATGGCAGGATTTTCTCATCAATTCCATTGTCAGAAAATAAAAACTGCTACATACCTCTATGCAGATTCATCTGCCCGCTGTCCCCTGATCTGAAGTTTACCTCTCCTCAGATGGCCGAGAAACAGCAATATGATCTTAACTACTCCGGCTAAAATCATAACAAAAACTCTGGTAGATTCTTCTTCAAACTCTGCCAGAGAGATAATAACACACTCCGGTGCTATTTTAAAATAACAAACTTTTGATTGAAGATATAAAACTAAGTATAATCACCATAGTCCTCTCACACATCCTATCTAGTCGTTGGGTGCAAGAGAATGACTGGGAGTGACGTAGAGGGGAGGAGCTATATGCAGCTCTGCTGGGTGAATCCTCTTGCACTTCCTGTGGGGAGGAGTAATATCCCAGAAGTAATGATGACCCGTGGACTGATCACACTTAACAGAAGAAATACCCATTAAAGGACTACCCGAATCTTCTGACACTTCTCTGCCATCCTCCTCTAGTGACAAAAGGCAAAGAATGACTGGGAGGGATGGGGAAAGTGGGAGGGATATTTAAACCTTTGACTGGGGTGTCTTTGCCTCCTCCTGGTGGCCAGGTGTTGTATTTCCAACAGTAAGGAATTAAGTTGTGGACTCTCCCTGCCCTTTGGAAAGAAAAAGGCTTTGCAGTGAAAGGGTTAATAGATCAGTGCTCCCTATATTTAGAACACATTATGAAGAATCTCACGAAACAGTAGTGAAGATGAGATAGCCCTGAAGAACAGGTATGGCCCTTACCTGTGGCTGCTCCTCTGATTTATCCAGTTGCATGGTCTTTAGAAAAACAACACTTTTCTTTACCATGAATATGTTCAAGCACACTTCATGAAACATCTGGCTCTGCTCCCTTACACTTAACTCTTTCTTGGGAAGAGGAGAGTCCAAATAAATTACTTTTGTATTCTTATCTGATGAGAAAGAGATGATTAAATAAGTACAAAGGTCACATGCAAACTCTGGGCAATTTTGTATGTCTAGTTACATGAATCTATAATTCTGTAGTCTAAATTAGTTTTTATTTGGTTTCATTTTGGCTGCCCAGACTATGATCTCTTGCATATACACAAGATAATTGAGGATATTAGTATGGACTGAGGTTTCATGCCACAAAGTGTTGACAGTAGTAAAAGATTAACTATGTTACTAAAGAACATCGTAAGCTCATTAATTGCAAGAAGTTTAGAATGTCCTTTTGAGTCAGGAATTTATGACCATTTGTATGAGAACTCTTGCATTAACATACGTCGTTGCCACACAAAATTACATATATGATGCAAACAACATGGAACCAAGGGAACCAAAGTGACAAAAGTTACTGCAAACTGAATCCTTGTCACCTTGTTTCATCTTCATAGGTGCAGAAGAAAACAAACAAAAAAAACACACACAAACCCGAAATGTGAATTTCATATTTATGACTGGGGACTAATCATTAAAAAGAGTTTCTCTGCTCTTCTACTGTATTGGACAGAATTCCTCACATCCTTGCATTTAAGACCTGTTGTAAAGCACATACATAGTATAAAACCTGCTTTATAGCATTTCCTTTAACAGTCTAAAGATCACAACTGAATGAATTAATAGAAACCTCATTTCTTTGCTCCTTCACACAGCATATTAATTTGCATTACAAACAGTTTAGAAAAACAAAATTTATGCTTATCAGATAAATTCCTTACCTTCCTGGCAGGGAGAGTCCACAACTTCATTTATAACTGTTGGGAATATCAACACCTGGCCACCAGGAGGAGGCAAAGACACCCCAGTCAAAGGCTATAAATATTGCTACAACTTCCCCATCCCCCCAGTCATTCGGCCGAGGGAAATGAGGAAAAGCAGGAGAAACATTAGGGTGCAGAGGTGCCAGAAGAATACCCAAGCTCCAGAGGACACTGATTAATAAATGGGAGGGACAAAAGAAAAGGAGGCTGACCCTAAAATGAGCACAGCCTGTAACACCTTTCTCCCAAAAGCCGCTTAAGCCGAAGCAAAAACATTGAATTTGTAAAACTTTGAAAAAGGTATGTTAGGAGGACCAGGTAGCCGCCTTACAAATCTGATCAATAGAGGCTTTGTTCTTAAAAGCCCAGGCGGAAGCAACAGCCCTAGTGGAATGAGCCATAATCCTCCAGGAGGCTGTTGTCCTGCTGTCTCATAAGCTAAGGGGATGACACTCCTCAACCAAAAAAGACAACAAAGTCGCAGTGGTTTTCTGGCCCCTGCGTTTGCCAGTATAGGGAACAAACAAAGATGTGGACTGCCTAAAGTCCTTCATAGCCGGAAGATAAATTTTAAAGTATAAACCACATCCAGATTGTGAAGTAAACGTTCCTTAGGGGAGGATGGTTTAGGACAAAAAGAGGGAACAATTTCCTGATTAATGTTGCGATCTGAGACTACCTTGGGTAGAAAAAACTAAGTATGTAAGACCACCTTATCAGCATAAAACACAAGATAAGGGGGGTCAGAATGTAGAGCAGAAATCTCAGAAACTCTGCGTGCAGAAGTAATATCCAACAAAAACAGAACCTTCCAAGACAAAAAGCTTGAGATCAAACGAATGCATGGGCTCAAACGGAGCCTGTTGCAAAACTTTAACAACAAGGTTGAGACTCCAAGGAGGAGCAACATTTCTAAACACTGGTCTGATTCTAACCAGGGCCTTAAAGGACTGTACATCCGGGAGATTAGCCAATCTCCTATGCAGCAAAACCGATAGCGGATAATCCCTTTTCTAATCCATCCTGGAGAAAAGATAAAAAGGAAAGAAACCTTCACCTTGTGCCCTGGAACACAACATTCCTCACACCAATGAAGATAAGTCTGCAAAACCTTATGGTAAATACGCTTCGAGCCTGGATTAAGGTATCTACTACCTTAACTGAAAAACCTCTATTAGCGTTCAGAGCCACGCAGTCAAGCGTAGAGGAGTCTAGGTTCTGATGTAGAAATGGACCCTGCATTAGAAGGTCCTTCCGGTAAGGTAACCTCCAGGAAGGGGAGGAGGACACTAGATCTGCAAACCGGGTTCTTCGTGGCCATGAAGGAGCTATTAGGATCACTCTGGCCCGCTCCTGTTTGATGCGAGCTACTACACGAGGCAGAAGAACCAATGGAGGAAAAAAGATATGAGTCTGAACCTTCAGGGAACCGGTAAACACGTCTACCAACTCTGCTTGAGGATCTATCAATCTCGACCCCGTAGCTGGGTAGTTTGGCATTGAGAGGAGAGGCCATGAGATCTATCTCCAGACACCACCATCTGAGGGGTTATCTCTGAAAACACCTCAGGGTGGAGGGACCACTCCCCCGGGTGAAAGGATTGCCTGCTGAGAAAGTCTGTTTCCCAGTTCTCACCCCCGGAATGTGGATCGTTGAGAGATAACAGTTGTGGGTCTCCACCCATTGAAGTATTTGGGACACCTCGATCATCGCTAAGGAACTTCATATTCCTCCCGAAATGGTTGATGTAAGCGACCGAGGTAATATTGTCCAATTGAAATCTGATATGAAGGGCAGAACTTAGCTGGGCCAACCCCCCAGAGCATTGAGAATCGCCCTAAGCTCTAGAAATATTTATCAGAAGAGAGATTCTTCTCGGGACCACATTCCCTGGGCCATCCTGGGACCCCAGACTGCTCCCCACCCCGAAAGGCTGGCATTCGTAGTCACAATCTCAAGCACTAGAGACAGGTGATCCTGACATTGTCTAAGACAATCTGCTGAGACAGGTTCAAGTGATCTTTGTTCCATTGTCTGAGCATGCATAGTTGAGGTCTGAGATGGAAGTGAGCAAAAGTAATAAGTGTCCATAGAAGCACCATTAGGACCGATCACTTCCATACACTGATGCCAAAACGAGAGTGCTATGAACTGGAAGTGCTGGTCTAGGAAAAGCAAACCTCAGGAACTGGAAGTAGTCCCTGTGGATCGGGACATGGAGCTATGCATTCTTTAGGTCTAACCTAGTCTGGTACTGTCCCCTCCTGGATTAAGGGAAGGATGGACCTGAAAGTCTCATCTTGAAGGATGGGACTCTGAGAAATATTGTTTAAACACTTCAACTAGTGATAGGACAAAAAGTTCCCTCCTTTTTGGGAACTGCAAAGAGGTTTGAATAAAAACCGAGACCCCTTTAAAAGGCAGGCACCGGGACTATTACTCCTAAAGAGGAAAGATCCTGAACGCAATCTAGGAAGGCTGCTCTCTTCTCTGGCCTTGAAGACAGTCTTGAGAGGATAAATCTTCCTCTGGGAGGATGAGATTTGAATAATATCTTATATCCCTGGGACACCACGTCTAACACCCAAGGATTCTGAACATCCTGCGCCCAGACCTCTGAGAAAAGAGACAATCTGCCCCCTACCTGATCCGATCCTGGATCGGGGGCCACCCCTTCATGCTGACTTATTATTGGCGGGCTTCTTCATCTGCTTGGATTTGTTCCAAGACTGGGAAGGCTTCCAAGTACTTTTAGCCTGTTCGGCCTGTGGGAGAAAGGAACCCTTTCTCCTGTAACCGTAGAAATGATTGAATCCAGTACAGGACCAAATGAAACCCCTTCCCCTAAAAGGTAAGGAAAGAAGCCTGGATTTGGAAACAATATCAGCTGACCAAGACTTTAACCAAAGGGTCCTGCGAGCAAGGACCGCAAATCTGCATATTAGCATCACATATAAAGGAATTGGCTATCCTTGGAGCCTTGATCCTATCCTGAATCTACTCCTAAGGGGATTCAACCTCAATTAGTTCAGACAGGGAGCACCCACCACAGCGGCCACCGCAGCTGCCTGTTGATAAAGGAAACCTATGTGCTGGAACATTCGCCTCAAGTAACTTTCCAATTTGTTGTTCATAGGATCCCTAAAGGAAGAGCTATCTTTCAATAGGATGGTAGTGCGCTTAGCTAGAGTAGAAATGGCTCAGTCTACCTTAGGAATCGAACTCCACAGTTCCAGATGCGAGTCAGGGACTAGGAATACTTTTTTTGAAGGTAGACAAGGGAAAAAAAAAAAAAAGATCCAATTTTCTCCCATTCACTGGAAATACTCCTTGCCATTCAGACTGGGACCGGAAAGGTCTCAGGGGCCTTCCTATCCTCATAGACCCTATCAAGCTTAGGGATCTTAGGTTCCTCCATAAGTTTAGTCTCTGGAACCTCCAAGGTGGCTAAAACCTCCTTCAAAAGGAAACAGATGTTCAATTTTGAATCTAAATTTTTATTCTTCAGAAACAGGAGCCTTAGCTTCAGAAGTCTCTGAATCTGAGATTTCACCTTCTGCAGGACTATGCTTTACCTTTCTCTTGCGTTTGCCAGAGAAAGGCAAGGCATTTAGGGCTGCCGATACAGCAGATTGCAAGTGTGAGGAAAAATCCACTGGAAAAAACTACCCCCAGTGGGGGGTAAAGGCTGTCCACAGGGAACTGCTTGTGAGATAAGATTAAATCTGGGTTGAGGGGAGAAGATAGACATCTGTTGGATAACAGAGTCCTGAGAGGTAGATGGCTCAGAAGGGGGTAATTTAGCAGAAGGTATAACATTTCTAGAGCCCTTCTAAGCTTTTAAAACGAACCCCTGACAGACGGAACAGAACTGGACAGAGGGCATACTATGGCCTCCTCACAATAAAGGCAGTTATTTGTAATATTAATTGCCCAAGAACCCTCAGAAGGGTTAACATCAGAGTCCTCCATAACTGAGTAACTGATTCTTCTAACCGTTATAGAGAAAAATAACTATTGACCGTTTTGTCTCCAAATAAAATTAGAGAAAAAAATAATGCATCTCTACCCTGCTGTAGGCTGGGTTGCTCACCCTCTCCTAGAACTCAGGCTAGCACTCTTAGTCGGTGGACTCTCCACAGATCGGAGCGGAATTCTAAGATGCACCACAGCACCGCAATCACTCGGCAGGAGGAAGTGAAGCGGTCACGTGGGGCGCAAGTTAAGCCCGCCTCCACTACCGGAAAACATATTGCGCAGCCATAAATAAAAATAAAAGAAAAACGGTCCCAGTTAGCCATCTGTCTAAAGGGACCCCAGAGCCGCGAATCTCAACCTCTCACAAGTGCTCCGCTAAGGAGCTAAGTCTCCACATGCTCATAATAAAAAAAAAGAATCAATGCCGGAGGTCCCTCCTCCGATTCCTCAGGGGTAAAGTAACAAAACCCTCACTGTGAGCTTTCTTCAGACATCCCTTAGGAGAGAAACATATCACCCAAATAAAATTAAATACTTACCCCTCGGGAATTGCGCCATGGAGACCACACACAGCTGCTCAAAGGTGTTACAGACTTCTCCTCCTCTGACAGAGACCTGAGTAGGAAAAGGATAAGCAGTGTATCTCATCTACACTGATTTCCTAGAGGTAGTTAGTTAATTATCCATGTCTTACAGAACTTTCCCTGATGCATAAGGATCTAACCTTCACCACTACTCTCACTGAGAGATTTATATGGCTACTCCAGTACCCCAGTCCTCTCTTGAAGAGAAAAGTACCCATTAAAGGACTATCTTCTTTCTTCTAACACTTTCTCTGCCGTCGTCCTCTAGTGACGAAAGGAAAAGAATGACTGGGAGGGATGGGGAAGTGGGAGGGATATTTATAGCCTTTGGATGGGGTGTCTTTGCATCCTCCTGGTGGCCAGGTATTGATATTCCCAACAGTTATGAATGAAGTCGTGGACTCTCCCTGCCTGGGAAGGAAATAATAGCTTTCCTTTTGGATTGTATCGCACATTTCTCTCTCCAACTCAAATTTGTGTTCAATAAAAGTCATGTACGTATTATATTTAAGTGTGTTTTACATGGCACAAAATAGATAGGTAAAGACATGTATCACTGTAAAGTCCATGCCGTTATTTTATACTTGAGTGCATCAAATCTTATATTAGGTCTGGTACCATTCCTTTCAGTACCAATCACTCTATTTCACATAGTTGTCAAGAGCCTATGTTTTCAATGCATTAACCAATAGGTGGCGTGTAAACAGGAAAACATTTCAAGATACTATTTTAGTGATGACATTACTATCGTTATTATCTTTATTTGTAATGAGCCAACAGATTACACACTGCTATACGAGGGTACAATAAATAAAAATGAGACAGAGAAGGCAGATTATATTGCCCTGCTCCCTATAGAGTTTACAATTTAAGTGACTGACATTTTTATTCTGTGTATGTGTATATATGGTATATTATAAAGCATTATCATTGAATGGTAACTATTTTTTTTAAAGAAAAATCAAACAAAAAACACAAGATGCAATCATATTATTGTTATGTTATTTGTAGAGCGCCAACAGATTAATCAGCGCTACAATCATAGACGATGAAACATAGTTACACAGCTGTGTCAATTATAGAATTGTGGAATAATTTATCAGATTATCAATCTATAACAAATTAGAGAATAGATAAATTAAGAGCAGGCTGTCTCTCATTTCTTGTGCCCAAACAAGGGGCATATTTCAACTTATGCCAACAATGTTGCAAGATTTGCTTTGGCAGCAAATTTTTTAGAGGTAATTCTATGGCCTGATTTCCAGAAGTATAAACCTTATAAATTGCAGATTTTGTCTCCTACCCAAAGTAGAACATAAATTAATTCCATTTGTCTGTGATTTTGAGTTCAATAATAAAATAATGATCATTTATTCATTAGATCCAGATCAGTGGGAATGCCAAAATGAAACTTAAAATGAAAAAAAAGTCTCTAAAATGCAACTTTATTTGCAAATAATGTAACACAAATGATAAAACTACAGGTGCAGCTGGCATAGATACACCAGATTACCCCCCAAATTAACCAACCTGTAACAGTACAACCACGTACCTTCAGTAGCTATGGTCTCTACACGCAAGGGGATTTCCCATTGTTCCTTATAACCAACTCCATGGTTGTTTAACAGTGTGTACAAGGCCAGGCCGGTCATCACAATCTGAGGACAATACTTTGCAGCAAGTCTGGATGCATTTAGATCAGACATAACACTCTGATGGGAAAAGGAAATATTTTTTTTTTTAACTGACTTTATTAATGAAGAATTTGCTAATTACAATCAGGGAGACACAGCTCCCTCGTAGTTGGGTAACAATGTCAGTGAGATTTTACAATCAAAATAATAATAAATTAAACATAGACTTAACAAAGACACCTTCCTCTCTTTTTCTCAAAGAAGAAAAAGAAAAACACAGAGATTGCATGAGGAGAAGGAGAGTAGAGGGGAAAGAGATGTTGGAGGGAAAGAAAAGGGGAGAGAGAGAAATGGGTATTGCTCAATTATACAGGAATTAGTGTCGCATCTCGATTACTATATTTTGTTATCACTGTGGTTATTTACGTTTAAGGCAGCTATGCATATGTTGCGTAACAGAGGCATTAATATAAAAAGACAGAAAGGGAGCCTCCTAGTGTAGCCAGTGGATATAAAGCAAAAGAAGAATAGGCAGTGAAATAATACTCACAATATGTCCCGGCAAAGATAATGCCGAGAAAACATAATTTATGCTTACCTGATAAATTTATTTCTGTTGTAGTGTATCCAGTCCACGGATCATCCATTACTTGTGGGATATTCTCCTTCCCAACAGGAAGTTGCAAGAGGATCACCCACAGCAGAGCTGCTATATAGCTCCTCCCCTCACTGCCATATCCAGTCATTCGACCGAAACAAGCCGAGAAAGGAGAAACCATAGGGTGCAGTGGTGACTGTAGTTTAATTAAAATTTAGACCTGCCTGAAAAGGACAGGGCGGGCCGTGGACTGGATACACTACAAGAGAAATAAATTTATCAGGTAAGCATAAATTATGTTTTCTCTTGTTAAGTGTATCCAGTCCACGGATCATCCATTACTTGTGGGATACCAATACCAAAGCTAAAGTACACGGATGATGGGAGGGACAAGGCAGGAACTTAAACAGAAGGAACCACTGCCTGTAGAACCTTTCTCCCAAAAACAGCCTCTGAAGAAGCAAAAGTATCAAATTTGGAAAATTTGGAAAAAGTATGAAGGGAAGACCAAGTTGCAGCCTTGCAAATCTGTTCAACAGAGGCCTCATTTTTAAAGGCCCAGGTGGAAGCCACAGCTCTAGTAGAATGAGCTGTAATCCTTTCAGGAGGCTGCTGTCCAGCAGTCTCATAGGCTAAACGGATTATACTCCGAAGCCAAAAAGAAAGAGAGGTTGCCGAGGCCTTCTGACCTCTCCTCTGTCCAGAGTAAACAACAAACAGGTTAGATGTTTGGCGAAAATCTTTAGTAGCCTGTAAGTAAAACTTCAAGGCACGGACTACGTCTAGATTATGCAAAAGACGTTCCTTCTTTGAAGAAGGATTAGGACATAATGATGGAACAACAATCTCTTGATTGATATTCTTGTTAGAAACCACCTTAGGTAAAAACCCAGGTTTTGTACGCAGAACAACTTTATCTGAATGAAAGATCAGATAAGGAGAATCACAATGTAAGGCAGATAACTCCGAGACTCTTCGAGCCGAGGAAATAGCCATCAGAAAAAGAACTTTCCATGAAAGAAGTTTGATATCAATAGAATGAAGGGGTTCAAACGGAAACCCCTTGAAGAACTTTAAGAACCAAGTTTAAGCTCCATGGAGGAGCAACAGGTTTAAACACAGGCTTAATTCTAACTAAAGCCTGACAAAATGCCTGAACCTCTGGAACTTCTGCCAGACGCTTATGTAAAAATAGACAGAGCAGAAATCTGTCCCTTTAAAGAACTAGCTGATAATCCTTTGTCCAAACCCTCTTGGAGGAAGGACAATATCCTAGGAATCCTAACCCTACACCATGAGTAATTCTTGGATTCACACCAATGAAGATATTTACGCCATATCTTGTGGTAAATTTTCCTGGTGACAGGTTTTCGTGCCTATATTAAGGTATCAATTACTGACTCGGAGAAGCCACGCTTTGATAGGATCAAGCGTTCAATCTCCATGCAGTCAGTCTCAGAGAAAGTAGATTTGGATGATTGAAAGGACCTTGTATTAGAAGGTCTTGTCTCAGAGTCCATGGTGGAAAGGATGACATGTCCACTAGGTCTGCATACCAGGTCCTGCGTGGCCATCAATATCACCGATGCTCTTTCCTGTTTGATTTTGGCAATCAGACGAGGGAGCAGAGGAAACGGTGGAAACACATAAGCCAGGATGAAGAACCAAGGCGCTGCTAGAGCATCTATCAGTGCCGCTTCTGGGTCCCTGGACCTGGATCCGTAACAAGGAAGCTTGGCGTTCTGGCGAGACGCCATGAGATCCAATTCTGGTTTGCCCCAACGGAGAACCAATTGAGCAAACCCCTCCGGATGGAGTTCCCATTCCCCCGGATGAAAAGTCTGACGACTTAGAAAATCCGCCTCCCAGTTCTCTACACCTGTGATATGGATCGCTGACAGGTGGCAAGAGTGAGTCTCTGCCCAGCGAATTATCTTGGAGACTTCTGACATCGCTAGGGAACTCCTGGTTCCCCCTTGATGGTTGATGTAAGCCACAGTCGTGATGTTGTCCGACTGAAATCTGATGAACCTCAGTGTTGCTAGCTGAGGCCAAGCCAGAAGAGCATTGAATATTGCTCTTAACTCCAGAATATTTATTGGGAGGAGTTTCTCCTCCTGAGTCCATGAACCCTGAGCCTTTCAGGGAGTTCCAGACTGCACCCCAACCTAGAAGGCTGGCATCTTAATTGTCCAATCTGGTCTGCGAAAGGTCATACCCTTTGACAGATGGGCCCGAGATAACCACCAGAGAAGAGAATCTCTGGTTTCCTGGTCCAGATTTAGTAGAGGGGACAAATCTGTGTAATCCCCATTCCACTGACTGAGCATGCATAATTGCAGTGGTCTGAGATGCAGGCGCGCGAATGGCACTGTCCATCGCCGCTACCATTAAGCCGATTACTTCCATGCACTGAGCCACCATGGGGCGCGGAATGGAGTGAAGAACACGGCAAGCATTTAGAAGTTTTGATAACCTGGACTCCGTCAGGTAAATTTTCATTTCTACAGAATCTATTAGAGTCCCTAGGAAGGAAACCCTCGTGAGAGGAGATGGAGAACTCTTTTCTTCGTTCACTTTCCACCCATGCGACCTCAGGAATGCCAGAACTATCTCTGTATGAGATTTGGCAATTTGAAAGCTTGACGCCTGTATCAGGATATCGTCCAGGTAAGGAGCCACCGCTATGCCTCGCGGTCTTAGGACCGCCAGAAGTGAGCCCAGAACCTTTGTAAAAATTCTTGGGGCTGTAGCCAACCCGAATGGAAGAGCTACAAATTGGTAATGCCTGTCTAGAAAGGCAAACCTCAGGAACTGATGATGATTCTTGTGAATCGGAATGTGAAGGTAGGCATCCTTTAAGTCCACTGTGGTCATGTACTGACCCTCTTGGATCATGGGTAAAATGGTTCGAATAGTTTCCATCTTGAAGGGCGGAACTCTGAGGAATTTGTTTAGGATCTTTAAATCCAAAATTGGTCTGAAGGTTCCCTCTTTTTTGGGAACCACAAACAGATTTGAATAAAACCCCTGTCCTTGTTCCGTCCGTGGAACTGGATGGATCACTCCCATTACAAGGAGATCTTGTACGCAGCTTAGGAATGCCTCTTTCTTTATCTGGTTTGCAGATAATCTTGAAAGGTGAAATCTCCCTTGTGGAGGAGAAGATTTGAAGTCCAGAAGATATCCCTGAGATATGATCTCCAACGCCCAGGGATCCTGAACATCTCTTGCCCACGCCTGGGCGAAGAGAGAGAGTCTGCCCCCTACTAGATCCGTTGTCGGATAGGGGGCCGCTCCTTCATGCTGTCTTAGAGGCAGCAGCAGGCTTTCTGGCCTGCTTGCCCTTGTTCCAGGACTGGTTAGGTTTCCAGGCCTGCTTGGATTGAGCAAAAGTTCCCTCTTGTTTTGAAGCAGAGGAAGTTGATGCTGCACCTGCCTTGAAATTTCGAAAGGCACGAAAATTAGACTGTTTGGCCTTTGATTTGGCCCTGTCCTGAGGAAGGGTATGACCCTTACCTCCAGTAATGTCAGCAATAATTTCTTTCAAACCAGGCCCAAATAAGGTCTGCCCCGTTAAAGGAATGTTGAGTAATTTAGACTTTGAAGTCACATCAGCTGACCAGGATTTGAGCCATAGCGCCCTACGCGCCTGGATGGCGAATCCGGAATTCTTAGCCGTTAGTTTAGTCAAATGAACAATGGCATCAGAAACAAATGAGTTAGCTAGCTTAAGAGTTCTAAGCTTGTCAACAATTTCAGTCAATGGAGTTGTATGGATGGCCTCTTCCAGGGCCTCAAACCAGAATGCCGCCGCAGCAGTGACAGGCGCAATGCATGCAAGGGGCTGTAAAATAAAACCTTGTTGAATAAACATTTTCTTAAGGTAACCCTCTAATTTTTTATCCATTGGATCTGAAAAAGCACAACTGTCTTCAACCGGGATAGTGGTACGCTTTGCTAAAGTAGAAACTGCTCCCTCCACCTTAGGGACAGTCTGCCATAAGTCCCGTGTAGTGGCATCTATTGGAAACATTTTTCTAAATATAGGAGGTGGGGAAAAGGGCACACCGGGCCTATCCCACTCCTTACTAATAATTTCTGTAAGCCTTTTAGGTATTGGAAAAACATCAGTACTCACCGGCACTGCATAGTATTTATCCAGCCTACACAATTTCTCTGGCACTGCAATTGTGTCACAGTCATTCAGAGCAGCTAATACCTCCCCAAGCAATACACGGAGGTTCTCAAGCTTAAATTTAAAATTAGAAATCTCTGAATCAGGTCTCCCCGATTCAGATACGTCACCCGCAGACTGAAGCTCTCCGTCCTCAGGTTCTGCATATTGTGACGCAGTATCAGACATGGCTCTTACAGCATCTACGCGCTCTGTATCTCGTCTAACCCCAGAGCTATAGCGCTTGCCCCTCAATTCAGGCAATCTGGATAATACCTCTGACAGGGTATTATTCATGATTGCAGCCATGTCCTGCAAAGTAATCGCTATGGGCGTCCCTGATGTACTTGGCGCCATATTAGCGTGCGTCCCTTGAGCGGGAGGCGAAGGGTCCGACACATGGGGAGAGTTAGTCGGCATAACTTCCCCCTCGACAGACCCCTCTGGTGACAATTCTTTTAGGTAAAGACTGATCTTTACTGTTTAAGGTGAAATCAATACATTTAGTACACATTCTCCTATGGGGCTCCACCATGGCTTTTAAACATAATGAACAAGTATCCTCTGTTTCAGACATGTTTGTACAGACTAGCAATGAGACTAGCAAGCTTGGAAAACACTTTAAAGCAAGTTAACAAGCAATATAAAAAAACGTTACTGTGCCTTTAAGAGAAACAAATTTTGACAAAATTTGAAATAACAGTGAAAAAAGGCAGTTACACTAACAAAATTTTTACAGTGTATGTAACAAGTCAGCAGAGCATTGCACCCACTTGCAAATGGGTGATTAACCCCTTAATAACAAAAACAGAATAATAAATGACAAAAACGTTTTTTAAAACACATTCACAACAACTGCCACAGTCTACTGTGATTGTTACCCTACTCAAACACGACTTTGAAGCCTTTTGAGCCCTTCAGAGATGTCCTGTATCATGCAGAGGGAAGCTGAATGTCTCTGTCAGTATTTTTATCTGCACAGAAAAGCACTAAATTAGGCCCTTCCCACTCATATTGCAACAGTGGAAAGCCTGTTACTAGGCAAAAATCAAGCCAGCCATGTGGAAAAAAAACTAGGCCCCAATAAGTTTTGTCACCAAACATATATAAAAAAAGATTAACATGATAGCAAATGTTTTATATTACACTTTTATAAGAGTATGTATTTATGTTAATAAGCCTGATACCAGTCACTATCACTGCATTTAAGGCTTAACTTACATTAATCCGGTATCAGCAGCATTTTTCTAGCAAATTCCATCCCTAGAAATATGTTAACTGCACATACCTTATTACAGGAAAACCTGCACGCTATTCCCCCTCTGAAGTTACCTCACTCCTCAGAATATGTGAGAACAGCAAAGGATCTTAGTTACTTCTGCTAAGATCATAGAAATCACAGGCAGATTCTTCTTCTAATGCTGTCTGAGATGAAACAGTACACTCCGGTACCATTTAAAAATAACAAACTTTTGATTGAAGTTAAAAAACTAACTATAATACACCACTCTCCTCTTACTACGTCCATCTTTGTTGAGAGTTGCAAGAGAATGACTGGATATGGCAGTGAGGGGAGGAGCTATATAGCAGCTCTGCTGTGGGTGATCCTCTTGCAACTTCCTGTTGGGAAGGAGAATATCCCACAAGTAATGGATGATCCGTGGACTGGATACACTTATCAAGAGAAAAACGATCTGGGAACTCAGCAGTTTCCCAGTGTACTGTGCACAAGTAAGGGCAGCTCCTCCTGGAATCAGGGACAGATTCAGCAGTCTGGAAAATGGAAAAGGAAGAAGAGGGCGACTCCTAGTGCAGAACAATTAGGTGTGTGGACCCCATACACAAATCCCAAGTAGATGTATACTCACAATGTGTAGCGCACTCGATAGTGCAAGTTTAGCTTACTGGGTATATTACAGTGGCCCAGTGCACATGTATATCAACAAGGGGTTTCCTCTGGAAATGAATTCAAACGGCAGATAATGAACAAGAGACTCCGGATGTAGAAAAATGAAGTACTTTATATAATGTTAAAATCAATAACAACTTGGGGGCGGAGCCAACTAGCAAAGAAGCAAGTCGCACAGCTCAGGAGCTCCTAACTTATCTTACTAATCTCAAAGATTTTGGGAACATTTTATCCTTCTGTGATCTTTTTTCAGAGCCCTGTATGGTGTACTATCATTCTGCTATTGAGAAAGTGGCTTGACAGGACAAAGTATACCCGAAGGATCCTTTTCTCTAGCTTTATCTGCCACATCGCATTTACAGAGTTATGGCGGCTCTCCTTTATAGACAGCTGCAGGAGCTCCTAGATAACCACAATGAAGCTATCCTACATGCAGTAGCTGAGGCTTTTAAGCCCCTTAATTCTCATAGCACCTTCTTATTTACCCTGACCGACTGTGAGGAGAAGTCCCTGGGGCCCACAGTTCAATCGCAAAAGTCGCCATTTTGGACTACAAATGCGGAGCACGTTTCATCCCCTCAAGCAATAGTGGTCTCAGAGGAGCAGGGAGCTAAATTCGTGCAGATCCCTGATATGAAGTGGCATGCCCTGCAAACAGAATCGCTCAACCTGGGAGAAGCCCCGCTACCTACCCGCACTGTAAAAATGATTCTGAGAGAGCCCCTGAATGGTTGCGGTGCGTATGAGGCCCTTCCCCTGCCTTCACATTCAGATCTACTTGACCGGCTGGTGTGGCACCTTGGAAAGGAGAGCCCACTGAGACTTTTTTGCCTACACAAGCGGCACCGTTATTTGAGAGGCTCCACGCTAAATCATCTTTGGCTTCTAGACCACCATTCAGGCTGTTACGGTCGCTGCGCACACTTGCAGAAGCGCCAGTGGGACCCCGGGGGTTTGTCTCTCTACCCATGGCACAAGTGCAGCAACTTAAAGTTCTAGCAGAGAGACCTGGAGATTATGACCAGCTTTTTGTGTGGGACACCATTGAACTTGTCAGGTAGATGCAGGATAGGGCTGAACGGCCGGCGACACCTTATACTGCTGCACCATTGAACTTTACTGCTGCAATTCTCTTCGGAGAACTTTATAGCTATATTTTGCCAAGCTAAGCAGTTAACACATGTTGAGGTCTGTACTGCCTACCGCAGAAATCTGTCTTAGGGTAAGCTAGAGACAAGTTACTTCAAACACAATGGGACACAAGTTTAGATCGCTATACGCATGTTAAATGTTAGTCTCACTGACAAATTTTGCTTCTTCCATCCTAAAATCTGTTTATTAGCCTTATGCTAATCCTGTTTCATGTTGCTGATGCTTGCTAAATATTTTACATGTTTTGATGCCTATAAATGTGTATATGTATGTGTTTGTGTATACAGTCCATTGGTATGCCTTATTAGACTGTCTTTTAGCTTAAGTCCTCTCAACTCAGATTCCTCATGTAATACAATAGGCATTGCAAATGTTATATAGATCACTGAGGGAAAGTTGTGTGGAAAAAACTATATCTTACTCTCTGCCTATACTATAATGCCTAATTGATCATCATGTCTAAAATGTTGGAGTTATGTTTATTTCCCTATAACTAGGTAGGCATTTTAGCTTGTTAGTAGAGGATTTAATTACTGTAGACATGCACATATAGCTATATTGGTAAGTGAGGAAGGCATTACAATTAAACTTGCAGCTCCCAAATTACATCAAGAGGTAGGCATCCCCTACTAGAGTCTAACAAGATCTTCTAGACCCTAAAAATAACACATATGCAGCATATATTTGTCTAAACTTAGCTTAAATTATATTTCACTTAGGACTGCTTTAAGATGCCTAATGGTATACATATTGAGTTACCCTTTGCAGATTACTTATTTATCTATGTCACTCCTGATGGGTTCACAATATCTTACTGATTAGCCCTCGTCTGTCACAATATATGGCTTTCCCAAGTTAGCAGCTACGCGCGCTCTTACACACATAGATAACCCCAACATAAAACAATTTTAATAACCAGCTTAGAGACATGGAACAGCTTACTATTTGGATGTACCTATCTCTTAATTTAAGTGTTTTACCTGCTCGGGGGCATAGGGCCCATGCCCAGGTGCGGGTTCTCATAATCTAACACTATCTTATATAAGCCAATTTTGAAGGTTTAACTATTTTCTAGTTTGGATGTTTTCTATGTCCCTATGTATCCTTGCTGAAGGTTGCTGCAACAGTGTAATTTTTTCACTCTCTTTATCTCAGTCAGAGATTAGAGAAATCTTACTATGCATAGATAACCCTAACTTCTTTAAGTTCCCTCCCCTAAATTAAAAGCATAGCTAATTTATGTGTACAACCATAGCATATTCAGGGGATCTAAATATTGCTTAGGCCTAAACACTTGCATAAGAGGGCTATAGCCATGCTGATTACTAATATCTTTGGTGTGTGCAGAACTTAGTTATCATAGGAGGGTTTGTTTTCTAACGCAGGCTGGACCTGCATTAATATATAGAATTACAATCATTTCCCCTTACATGCTATTTTGGAGCTACATGACCCTTGCTATCTACAACATCTTAGATCCTTGGGCTTTATGCTTCAAGGTATCGCTTTGACCCATACTTATTTAGCTCTTGCTCATTCCAATATAATGCTTTGATGTATTGTAGCCTGATTATTTTAAGCCATATCGTAGAGATGTTTCTCACTCTCTCTAGTAACTAATGGCCCTCTCATATATATACACCTAGTATATATTATTAAAATTCCCACCTCCTCCCCCCCTCATCCTCGTCCTAATTGTTTTCAAATAATATACCTCCTAACTTAGGAGGGTTATCTTAGCGGTGTACCGCACCCTTCCCATGCTCATACTCATATATCCTGCAGTGCAATGTGATAAGGACCAAATTTTTCTCCCACAGCTCTGCAGGTTTGTTTTGCACCTTTTGTTACAAATACATAATTATACGAGAAAAACAAGGTTTCTCACCTGAGATCCAAGAGAGATCTCAATCTATTCGAATTTACCTACTATAACTATGTCAGTCTTGCATCATTATAAGGCCCTAAAGTGGCCCTTTAAATTGTCCATTAGGTTTATAGTCTCAGAGGAAATTGTTGTGCATTTTAAAATTACGTTATGTCATGCAATGTAATTATTCACTGTATTCGTATTTTCCTTCAATGACAATTTTTGTATGTTTGCCTTTCTTGAAACCTTAATAAAGAATATAAAAAAAAACAAAAAAAAAAAAAATGACAATGATTTAACAACTACTCTGAATTTCAAAAAAGCAATAAAAAAAAAAAAAATCAATAACAACTTATGATAATAAAAATGTTTAAAAAGTCAGTATAACACGCTACGCGTTTCTCAGCGTTAACCACGCTGTTTCTTCAGGCTAGTAAACTAATTAATTACCAGAGGAAACCCCTTGTTGATATACATGTGCACTGGGCCACTGTAATATACCTAGTAAGCTAAACTTGCACTATTGAGTATCCATCTATTTAGGGGGTCCACACACTTAATTGTTCTGCACTAGGAGTCGCCCTCTTCTTCATTTTCCATAGGCATTAATATGTATGTTTTTACTTAGCCCGCACTATATCCATCGTGTTGTGGTTTCCTGATTATGGGTTGTATGTTTGAGGTAACATACCCATGTTGCTAACATTTCTGCATATACATCCATCTTATCATTTTTCATATAGTAGTATTCCTCAAGCTCTAGAAACTCTGAAACTCTACGAGACCACATTTCTAAAGTTGGGGCCATTTTGCTTTTCCAATTCTTCACTATTAAGAATTTTATACTATTTGTCAAGGCATAGAATAGTTTTTTATAAGGTTTATGCTTAATTTTAGGGGGCTTACATAGCAACCAAATTAGTGGCTCTAAAAGAAACTGTGTTTCCAAAATCGATTCTATTTCTGCTATAATTAGTCTCCAAAATGTTTGGATTGAATTGCACCACCACCACATATGGGCCATGCTGCTTCCTCTGTGGCCGCATCTCCAGCATTGGTCAGATCTGTGGTGAAATAAATAGTGGATTTTCTTAGGGGTTAGGTACCATCAGTGTAGAATTTTTAAGTTGATTTTAACCATAGACAGTGATATTGATGTTTTTGTTATATTCTGGCAGATGTTTGTGCATGTTTGAGGGAGGATAATTATTCCCAGGTCGTCTTCCCAACTTTCGAAATACTGTGGAACATAGCCAGGGGGGTTCATGGTTAGTATTTTATATATCAATGATAGGGTATGGGTAATTGGTGGTGTGCGAGTACATAGAGATTTGAAATTTGTTAAAGGTCTGACCATGTTTCTGCTTTGTTCATGCTGTGAAATAAACCGGTGTACTCTGTGATAGTTGAACCAATTATGAAAATAAGAGTATCCTCTGTCCAAGAGGTCTGTTTGAGAAAGGAGTTGTTCCCCTGAAGTTAACATATGAATAGAGAGATCTCGGATATTTCTATCCACTGTGCTTATTGTCGTATTGTGTCCTATTGTAAATTGGCCATTTTCTGTGTGTGAAGTAAGGGGAGAAGGTTTTGATGAAATCATTGTAGTCCTGGACAGGATACACTCCCATGTAGTGAATGTTTCTATTGTCAGTGGAGAACTAAATGCCAATTTATATGTCAGCTTCTCCGAACTCCAGCATAGTCATCCCAAGTGTAGGGTGAAATCGCGTGTTCTAATTGTACCCATCGTTTGTGGTTATAATGTATATGCCAATTAACGATTCTTTGTAGAAAGATTGCCTGTCTATATAGAGAGATATTAGGTATACCCATCCCTCCCTGCAGTTTGGGTGTTTGCATAATTTTATTATTGATTCTAGGTGGTTTTCTATTCCATACAAAGTCACTAAACGCCTTTTGTATACTTGGGATGTATTTTTTTAGGCAATGGATTTAGTAGAGATTGTAAAATATACAGCAATCAAGGAAATATGTTCATTTTAAGGACATTTATTTTGCCCAACCATGACAGCTTTTTTGATAGCCAGGAAGAGAGGTCTCTAATAATAGTTTTTTTAATCAATTCATAGTTCTTTGAAAAGGTTTCCTCAATCGTTATTGCTAGGTCTATACCGAAATAGTGAAGTGTGTGTTTGCACCAAGTGAAAGGTGTTTTTTGTTTTTTTAACTCGAAGAAGGGTATTGTCATCCAGGTTGATATTGAGCGCTTCGTATTTAGTAGAGTTGATCTTGAAATTAGATAAAGAATGGAATAACTGAAATTCCTGTAACAATGGGGAAATAGAGGATTCTGGCTCGGTAAGGGAGAATACTATGTCGTCTGCAAAGAGTGAGAGGACATATGATTGTGAGCCTACTCATTTAACTTTTATGTCAGGGTTTCACCTTATTCTAGTTGTGATGGTTTCAAGAAGCACGCAAATAGAAGGGGGGAGAGAGAGAGGACACCCTTGTCGGGTACCATTGCTTATTGTGAAGGGGGCTGATAGGGTCCTATTTATTAATAATTTAGCGGTGGGTTGAGAGTAGAGGACAAAGATTCTGTTTAACAATTTGGGGCCGAAGCCCATAAATTCTAATGTAGAACGTAAGAACATCCTGTCAACACGGTCAAAGGCCTTTTCTGCATCTATAGATAGTAATATGCTTGGAATTTCTCTATCCCGTGCAAAATGAATGAGACCACATTTCTAATGTTGGGGCCATTTTGCTTTTCCAATTCTTCGCTATTAAGAATATTATACTATCTAATTTACTCCTATTAGCTTTTCTTGAACATTTTCTGAGGCATCAGCCCTAATAATATGCAAGATTTCCCAGTATATACATGACTCTGTGACTAGCAGGTAGCTGTCACATGATACAGGGGAAGAAAACAAAATTTATGCTTACCTGATAAATGTATTTATTTCCGGATATGGCGAGTCCATGACGTCCTCAATTACTAGTGGGAATTTCACTGGCCAGCAGGAGGAGGCAAAGAGCACCACAGCAAAGCTGTTAAGTATCACCTGCCTTCCCACAAACCCCAGTCATTCGACCGAAGGGAAATGGAAAAAGGATTAATACAAAGGTGTAGAGGTACCTGACACTTTGTCGAAAATAACTGTCTTAATAAAAAGGGTGGGGTCGTGGACTCACCATATTCGGAAATAAATTTATCAGGTAAGCATAAATTTATGATATGGTGAGTCCATGACATCCTCAATTACTAGTGGGAACCTTTACCAAAGCTATAGGACACAGATGACAAGGGAGGTAAAACAAGACAGGCAGACCTAAACAGAAGGCACTTTTCTCCCAAAAGAAGCCTCAGAAGAGACAAAAGATCAAATTTGTAAAAAAAATATGCAGAGAGGACCAAGCTGCAGTCTAGTAAATCAGATCCACAGAAGCTTTATCTTGACGGTCCAAGAAGAGGAAACAGCCCTTGTGGAATGAGCTGTAATTCTCTTAGGAGGCTGCTGACCAGCTTTCTCATAAAAAAATTTTATACTTCTCAACCAAAGGGAAAGAGGTGGCAGTAGCTTTCTGACCCTTACGCTTTCCTGAGAAGCAAACAAATAGGACAGAAGACTGGTGAAAATCCTTAGTTGCCTGTAGGTAGATTTTAAAGCATGCACAACATCCAGGTTGTGCACAAACGTTCCTTATGAGGAGGAGGATTAGGACATAATGAATGGAACAACAATTTCTTAAGTAATATTTCTATCAGAAACCACTTTAGGAAGAAACCCAACTTAGAACGAAGAACCGCCTTATCACCAAGAAAGATAAGATAAGGCAAATCACACTGCAAGGCCGAGAGTTCCAAAACTCTCGGAGCAAAAGAGATTAAAGTTTCAAGGAGGAGCAATAGATTTAAACACAAGCCTGATGCTAACCAGGGCCTGACAAAAAGATTGCACATCTGGTGCATCCGCAAGACACTTGTGTAACAAAATGGATGATGCAGAAATCTGACTGACAAACTTGTCTCCAGACCTTCCTGGAAATAAGACAATATTTTAAGAATCCTGACCCTACTCCAAGAGTAGCCTTTTGATTCACACTAATAAAAAGGTAGTTACACCATACCTTATGGTAAATCCTTCTAGTAACAGGCTTGCGAGTCTGAATCATGGTCTCAATGACTCAGAAAAACCACGCTTAGCCAGAACTAAGGGTACAATCTCCAAGTAGTCAGCTTCAGAGAAACGAGATTTGGATGGAGGAATGGACTCTGAGTTAGAAAGTCTTTCCTCAGAGGCAACCTCCAAGGTGGAAGAGATGACATCTTCACTAGGTCTGCATACCAGATCCTGCAAGGCTATGCAGGAGCTATTAGAATTACAGATGCTCTCTCCTGTTTGATACGAGCAATAACTAGTGGAAGGAGCGCAAACAGAGGAAACAGGTATACGAGACTGAAATCCCAATGAACCGCCAGAGCATCTATCAGGGCAGTCTGCGGATCTCTTTACCTTCAACTGTACCTTGGAAGCTTGGCGTTCTGCCGAGACGCCATCAGATCCAACTCCGGCACTCCACATTTGAGGGTTAACCTGGAGAACACCTCCGGATGGAGAGCCCCCTTCCTGGGATGAAATGTCTGTCTGTTCGGGAAATCCGTTTCCCAGTTGTCCACTCCTGGAATGTGGATGGCAGATAGACAACAATTGTGAGCATCCGCCCACTGAACTCTGAGTTCCTCCCTGGTGGTTGATGTAAGCCACTGAGGTGAGGTTGTCTGACTGGAACCTGATAAACTGGGCTAAGGACAACTGAGGCC
The DNA here is from genome assembly GCF_027579735.1 of Bombina bombina. Lineage (NCBI taxonomy): Eukaryota > Metazoa > Chordata > Amphibia > Anura > Bombinatoridae > Bombina > Bombina bombina. The sequence continues at coordinate 493,732,276 of NC_069504.1, forward strand.
AAGCCATCAGAGCATTGTAAATCGCTCTCAACTCCAAGATGTTTATGGGGAGAACAGACTCCCCTCAAGTCGGTAGCCCTTGTGCCCTTAACAAGTCCTAGACTGCTCCCCTCCAGCAGGCTGGCATCCATAGTCACAATCACCCAAGAAGGTCTCCGGAAGCATGTGTTCCGAGACAGATGCTCCTGAGAAAGGCCCCAAACTGAAAGTGTTTGTCCAGGAAGGCAAATCTCAGGAACTTGAAGATATGCGTCCTACAGGTCTATGGTAGTCAGGAACTGACCCTCATGGACCAAAGGAAAAATGGAATGAATGGTTTCAATCTTGAAGGACGGTACCCTGAAAAAAACTTGTCGAGACACTTAGGTCTAGAATAGGACAAAAAAAACAGAATTTATGTTTACCTGATAAATTACTTTCTCCAACGGTGTGTCCGGTCCACGGCGTCATCCTTACTTGTGGGATATTCTCTTCCCCAACAGGAAATGGCAAAGAGCCCAGCAAAGCTGGTCACATGATCCCTCCTAGGCTCCGCCTACCCCAGTCATTCGACCGACGTTAAGGAGGAATATTTGCATAGGAGAAACCATATGATACCGTGGTGACTGTAGTTAAAGAAAATAAAATATCAGACCTGATTAAAAAACCAGGGCGGGCCGTGGACCGGACACACCGTTGGAGAAAGTAATTTATCAGGTAAACATAAATTCTGTTTTCTCCAACATAGGTGTGTCCGGTCCACGGCGTCATCCTTACTTGTGGGAACCAATACCAAAGCTTTAGGACACGGATGAAGGGAGGGAGCAAATCAGGTCACCTAAATGGAAGGCACCACGGCTTGCAAAACCTTTCTCCCAAAAATAGCCTCAGAAGAAGCAAAAGTATCAAACTTGTAAAATTTGGTAAAAGTGTGCAGTGAAGACCAAGTCGCTGCCCTACATATCTGATCAACAGAAGCCTCGTTCTTGAAGGCCCATGTGGAAGCCACAGCCCTAGTGGAATGAGCTGTGATTCTTTCGGGAGGCTGCCGTCCGGCAGTCTCGTAAGCCAATCTGATGATGCTTTTAATCCAAAAAGAGAGAGAGGTAGAAGTTGCTTTTTGACCTCTCCTTTTACCGGAATAAACAACAAACAAGGAAGATGTTTGTCTAAAATCCTTTGTAGCATCTAAATAGAATTTTAGAGCGCGAACAACATCCAAATTGTGCAACAAACGTTCCTTCTTCGAAACTGGTTTCGGACACAGAGAAGGTACGATAATCTCCTGGTTAATGTTTTTGTTAGAAACAACTTTTGGAAGAAAACCAGGTTTAGTACGTAAAACCACCTTATCTGCATGGAACACCAGATAAGGAGGAGAACACTGCAGAGCAGATAATTCTGAAACTCTTCGAGCAGAAGAAATTGCAACCAAAAACAAAACTTTCCAAGATAATAACTTAATATCAACGGAATGTAAGGGTTCAAACGGAACCCCCTGAAGAACTGAAAGAACTAAGTTGAGACTCCAAGGAGGAGTCAAAGGTTTGTAAACAGGCTTGATTCTGACCAGAGCCTGAACAAAGGCTTGAACATCTGGCACAGCTGCCAGCTTTTTGTGAAGTAACACAGACAAGGCAGAAATCTGTCCCTTCAGGGAACTTGCAGATAATCCTTTATCCAATCCTTCTTGAAGGAAGGATAGAATCTTAGGAATTTTAACCTTGTCCCAAGGGAATCCTTTAGATTCACACCAACAGATATATTTTTTCCAAATTTTGTGGTAAATCTTTCTAGTTACAGGCTTTCTGGCCTGAACAAGAGTATCGATAACAGAATCTGAGAACCCTCGCTTCGATAAGATCAAGCGTTCAATCTCCAAGCAGTCAGCTGGAGTGAGACCAGATTCGGATGTTCGAACGGACCCTGAACAAGAAGGTCTCGTCTCAAAGGTAGCTTCCATGGTGGAGCCGATGACATATTCACCAGATCTGCATACCAAGTCCTGCGTGGCCACGCAGGAGCTATCAAGATCACCGACGCCCTCTCCTGATTGATCCTGGCTACCAGCCTGGGGATGAGAGGAAACGGCGGGAACACATAAGCTAGTTTGAAGGTCCAAGGTGCTACTAGTGCATCCACTAGAGCCGCCTTGGGATCCCTGGATCTGGACCCGTAGCAAGGAACTTTGAAGTTCTGACGAGAGGCCATCAGATCCATGTCTGGAATGCCCCACAGTTGAGTGACTTGGGCAAAGATTTCCGGATGGAGTTCCCACTCCCCCGGATGCAATGTCTGACGACTCAGAAAATCCGCTTCCCAATTTTCCACTCCTGGGATGTGGATAGCAGACAGGTGGCAGGAGTGAGACTCCGCCCATAGAATGATTTTGGTCAATTCTTCCATCGCTAGGGAACTCCTTGTTCCCCCCTGATGGTTGATGTACGCAACAGTTGTCATGTTGTCTGATTGAAACCGTATGAACTTGGCCCTCGCTAGCTGAGGCCAAGCTTTGAGAGCATTGAATATCGCTCTCAGTTCCAGAATATTTATCGGTAGAAGAGATTCTTCCCGAGACCAAAGACCCTGAGCTTTCAGGGATCCCCAGACCGCGCCCCAGCCCATCAGACTGGCGTCGGTCGTGACAATGACCCACTCTGGTCTGCGGAAGGTCATCCCTTGTGACAGGTTGTCCAGGGACAGCCACCAACGGAGTGAGTCTCTGGTCCTCTGATTTACTTGTATCTTCGGAGACAAGTCTGTATAGTCCCCATTCCACTGACTGAGCATGCACAGTTGTAATGGTCTTAGATGAATGCGCGCAAAAGGAACTATGTCCATTGCCGCTACCATCAAACCTATCACTTCCATGCACTGCGCTATGGAAGGAAGAGGAACGGAATGAAGTATCCGACAAGAGTCTAGAAGCTTTGTTTTTCTGGCTTCTGTCAGAAAAATCCTCATTTCTAAGGAGTCTATTATTGTACCCAAGAAGGGAACCCTTGTTGACGGAGATAGAGAACTCTTTTCCACGTTCACTTTCCATCCGTGAGATCTGAGAAAGGCCAGGACAATGTCCGTGTGAGCCTTTGCTTGAGGAAGGGACGACGCTTGAATCAGAATGTCGTCCAAGTAAGGTACTACGGCAATGCCCCTTGGTCTTAGCACAGCTAGAAGGGACCCTAGTACCTTTGTGAAAATCCTTGGAGCAGTGGCTAATCCGAAAGGAAGCGCCACGAACTGGTAATGCTTGTCCAGGAATGCGAACCTTAGGAACCGATGATGTTCCTTGTGGATAGGAATATGTAGATACGCATCCTTTAAATCCACCGTGGTCATGAATTGACCTTCCTGGATGGAAGGAAGAATTGTTCGAATGGTTTCCATCTTGAACGATGGAACCTTGAGAAACTTGTTTAAGATCTTGAGATCTAAGATTGGTCTGAACGTTCCCTCTTTTTTGGGAACTATGAACAGATTGGAGTAGAACCCCATCCCTTGTTCTCCTAATGGAACAGGATGAATCACTCCCATTTTTAACAGGTCTTCTACACAATGTAAGAATGCCTGTCTTTTTATGTGGTCTGAAGACAACTGAGACCTGTGGAACCTCCCCCTTGGGGGAAGCCCCTTGAACTCCAGAAAATAACCTTGGGAGACTATTTCTAGCGCCCAAGGATCCAGAACATCTCTTGCCCAAGCCTGAGCGAAGAGAGAGAGTCTGCCCCCCACCAGATCCGGTCCCGGATCGGGGGCCAACATTTCATGCTGTCTTGGTAGCAGTGGCAGGTTTCTTGGCCTGCTTTCCCTTGTTCCAGCCTTGCATTGGTCTCCAAGCTGGCTTGGCTTGAGAAGAATTACCCTCTTGCTTAGAGGACGTAGCACTTTGGGCTGGTCCGTTTCTACGAAAGGGACGAAAATTAGGTTTATTTTTTGCCTTGAAAGGCCGATCCTGAGGAAGGGCGTGGCCCTTACCCCCAGTGATATCAGAGATAATATCTTTCAAGTCAGGGCCAAACAGCGTTTTCCCCTTGAAAGGAATGTTAAGTAGCTTGTTCTTGGAAGACGCATCAGCTGACCAAGATTTCAACCAAAGCGCTCTGCGCGCCACAATAGCAAACCCAGAGTTCTTAGCCGCTAACCTAGCCAATTGCAAAGTGGCGTCTAAGGTGAAAGAATTAGCCAATTTGAGAGCATTGATTCTGTCCATAATCTCCTCATAAGGAGGAGAATCACTATCGACCGCCTTTACCAGCTCATCGAACCAGAAACACGCGGCTGTAGCGACAGGGACAATGCATGAAATTGGTTGTAGAAGGTAACCCTGCTGAACAAACATCTTTTTAAGTAAACCTTCTAATTTTTTATCCATAGGATCTTTGAAAGCACAACTATCTTCTATGGGTATAGTGGTGCGTTTGTTTAAGGTGGAAACCGCTCCCTCGACCTTGGGGACTGTCTGCCATAAGTCCTTTCTGGGGTCGACCATAGGAAACAATTTTTTAAATATGGGGGGAGGGACGAAAGGAATATCGGGCCTTTCCCATTCTTTATTTACAATGTCCGCCACCCGCTTGGGTATAGGAAAAGCTTCTGGGAGCCCCGGGACCTCTAGGAACTTGTCCATTTTACATAGTTTCTCTGGGATGACCAACTTGTCACAATCATCCAGAGTGGATAATACCTCCTTAAGCAGAATGCGGAGATGTTCCAACTTAAATTTAAACGTAATCACATCAGGTTCAGCTTGTTGAGAAATGTTCCCTGAATCAGTAATTTCTCCCTCAGACAAAACCTCCCTGGCCCCATCAGACTGGTTTAGGGGCCCTTCAGAACCATTATTATCAGCGTTGTCATGCTCTTCAGTATCTAAAACAGAGCAGTCGCGCTTACGCTGATAAGTGTTCATTTTGGCTAAAATGTTTTTGACAGAATTATCCATTACAGCCGTTAATTGTTGCATAGTAAGGAGTATTGGCGCGCTAGATGTACTAGGGGCCTCCTGAGTGGGCAAGACTCGTGTAGACGAAGGAGGGAATGATGCAGTACCATGCTTACTCCCCTCACTTGAGGAATCATCTTGGGCATCATTGTCATTGTCACATAAATCACATTTATTTAAATGAATAGGAATTCTGGCTTCCCCACATTCAGAACACAGTCTATCTGGTAGTTCAGACATGTTAAACAGGCATAAACTTGATAACAAAGTACAAAAAACGTTTTAAAATAAAACCGTTACTGTCACTTTAAATTTTAAACTGAACACACTTTATTACTGCAATTGCGAAAAAATATGAAGGAATTGTTCAAAATTCACCAAAATTTCACCACAGTGTCTTAAAGCCTTAAAAGTATTGCACACCAAATTTGGAAGCTTTAACCCTTAAAATAACGGAACCGGAGCCGTTTTTAACTTTAACCCCTTTACAGTCCCTGGTATCTGCTTTGCTGAGACCCAACCAAGCCCAAAGGGGAATACGATACCAAATGACGCCTTCAGAAAGTCTTTTCTAAGTATCAGAGCTCCTCACACATGCGACTGCATGTCATGCCTCTCAAAAACAAGTGCGCAACACCGGCGCGAAAATGAGGCTCTGCCTATGATTTGGGAAAGCCCCTAAAGAATAAGGTGTCTAAAACAGTGCCTGCCGATATAATCTTATCAAAATACCCAGATTAAATGATTCCTCAAGGCTAAATATGTGTTAATAATGAATCGATTTAGCCCAGAAAAAGTCTACAGTCTTAATAAGCCCTTGTGAAGCCCTTATTTACTATCTTAATAAACATGGCTTACCGGATCCCATAGGGAAAATGACAGCTTCCAGCATTACATCGTCTTGTTAGAATGTGTCATACCTCAAGCAGCAAGAGACTGCTCACTGTTCCCCCAACTGAAGTTAATTGCTCTCAACAGTCCTGTGTGGAACAGCCATGGATTTTAGTAACGGTTGCTAAAATCATTTTCCTCATACAAACAGAAATCTTCATCTCTTTTCTGTTTCTGAGTAAATAGTACATACCAGCACTATTTTAAAATAACAAACTCTTGATTGAATAATAAAAACTACAGTTAAACACTAAAAAACTCTAAGCCATCTCCGTGGAGATGTTGCCTGTACAACGGCAAAGAGAATGACTGGGGTAGGCGGAGCCTAGGAGGGATCATGTGACCAGCTTTGCTGGGCTCTTTGCCATTTCCTGTTGGGGAAGAGAATATCCCACAAGTAAGGATGACGCCGTGGACCGGACACACCTATGTTGGAGAAAATTACCTCTTTTTGGGAACCCTAACAGGTTTAAATAAAATCCTAGACCCCGTTCCATTACAGGAACTAGTTCTTTTTGGGAACAATATCCCATGGAGAAAAATTCCAAACGCAATTCAAAAATGCCTCTCTTATCTGGACTGCAGATAAACTTGAGATGTGGAACCAGCCTCTGGGAAGAAAGGTCTTATATTCTATTTGGAAACCCGAAGATACTAAGTCCACAGCCTATCTGGGAAATCTTGTATCCTGAAGAAAGCAGAGAGATTGAGCCCTCCACTTGGTCCGATCCCAGATCAGGGGCAAACCCATCATGCCGAGTTAGACTCAGCTGCGGTTTTCTACTCGGATGTCCTTTAGGTTTATTCGTATCGTCTTGTGGAAGAAAAGACCCTTTTCCACCCGAAAAATCAGAAATATTTCTGCCAGACCAGGACTAAACAAGGTCTCCTCCTTGTAAGGTTTGAGAGCCATAGTTTAGTTTGAGAGCCATAATTCAGTCTAGGATCTCCACCAAAAGAGTCTCTACCAAAACAGATACAGACAAGGCGTCACACCAATAAGATTCTGCACTTGAAACAGTAGCAATGCAAACTGCAGGTTACCATTGAAAACCTTGCTGAGCATACAGCTACCGTAAAAAGCCCCCAGCTTTTGTCCATAGGATCCTGAAAGGACCAGCTATCCTCAATAGGAATACTAGATCTCTTAGCCAGAGTAGAAAAGGTCCCTACTACTTAAGGCACTGTGCAACATGATATTTAATGGAGACAGCAACATGAAACATCCTTTTAAAGACAGGATAGAGGGAAATAGGAATCCCTGACTACTCCCATTCCTTTGAAAAATCTCCCAGCACGGTCTGGAACAGGAAAACTTCCACAGTGGAATCCTAATATTTGAAAAGTTAGATTCTTGGGGTTGACAGCCACATGCGTATCTGAGCCAAAACCTCCATTAACAATACACAAAGGTGTTCAAGCTTAAAGCTGAAGGATATTACTTCAGCATCAGATAAAGGAATTATATACTGTCTGAATCTGATATTTCACCCTCAGAGGCTACCGGCGTATCCACCTTAACAGACGTATGAGGTAATGCAACCTGAGTAGCAGCAGGTGGAGCAGAAACCTTACTATCTGAGTCACAAATGTTCCTTTTGCTTTTTTTCCTTTTAGCATAGGAAAAGCAGATAATGCTGCAGATACCGTAAAGATATCTGGACAGCAATTTCTGCAGGCAAATAAGCTCCGCCAGGAGACTGAGAGGAACTGCAGGGCACTGTATGTGACGCCATAGCGGCTTGGGATGTTTGAGGAGAAAGCTGTGGCATTGCCTGAACAGTATCATCCTAGGAGACATTGGGCTCAGAGGCAATTGCATAGATGGAACAATTAAGTCAGTGGAAATCAGCATTTAATAAAACACCTAGATTCCTTTGAAAAATAAACTGTGAAGGCAATCTTTAAATTTTAATAATTTAAGTTACTGTCCCTTTAAAAACTAATATCAAAATCATAAATAACAGCAAAGAGCTCTCCAGCCGTTGTATGCAAAAAACATTTTTGTTTACATCTAGCCTGCTACAACGCTGCATCTCATGCGGTCTGATAAACAAAATGCTATTATTATCTGACCATCGCTAACTGTATCAATAACGCTGTCAGACCTGAGGCTGCTTTCCTGCTCTACAGGAAAAAGAATTGGGACTTAATGGTATCGGCTCTTAGTACTCCCAATAGGCAAGACATAATTCAGAAAGGCTGCACAGATTAAGACACCACTCTGCTAAAGACTAGACAATGAAAAACGGACAGTGAACACACAATCTTGATGCCTCATATTGAAGCAAAACAACATGTTAGCATGATTGCCCCGCTCAGACTAAGCCCGCCCTCCGGCTCACCTAAAGGTAGTGCGACACTGAGGGAACAGTAAAAGGCAAAATACAACAGAGCGGAATAAAAGAAAGCCTCTCTTGAAGCTCTAGTGGCAAAGCCATTATTAAAACGGAGCCTGTGTTCCTCTTATGTCAATAGTCCACAAAAAAAAAATGATGAGGGATCTATTATAATTAAATAAGAGCCATATTAAAAAGGGTTAACTACTTCATGCCCAGAATGAGTATGTACCCTATAGTCTCCTCTTACATAAACAAGGTGTGCCTGCATACTGCCATAGTGTCAATCCTACTGAGGATTTATATGTCCCCTTAAATGTGCAGTATCTAAAGTGCTAGCCTCCTACGAGAAGACCTAAAACGTACTTATCTGCAATCTAGCCGTCCGGCAGATAGACGGCTCACCCAGCGTGAAAGGATGCCACTCCTTACAGAGGCCTGTGAAAAAAGAAAGTACAGAGTAAACCTACTCTGGCTTTCTATACTAGGGCAAAAATGTTAGGAAAACGCAGCAAGGCCCACCTTACAAGTTCCCAACTGCTTTAAAGCCATCACTACTCTACTGAAGAGATTAATGTGGAATACGGCTAGATGCATCTTGAGACAAAGGAAAGAACAGAGTAAACTTACTCTGGCTTTCTATAAGAGTTAAAAAAGTGCTGGCCAGGAGTGATATTCCCACTAATAATTGAGGACATCGTGGACTCACCATATCTTAGGAAAGAAAGTTATTTTTTTTTCCCTTCAGAACCCCGCCCTCCCCAAAAACACTTTTTTAAAAATCAAAGTGCATGCTATTTTTAACTTCATTGTAAAAATAACTGCAATACTAGTTATATGGAACTGTATGCAGAGGCTTAGGCAAATAGGCACATAAAGCCTTGCAGCACAGCAAGTAACTGCAGCAATTTAAAAAAAAAGATAGTTTTTGCAAGCACGCATATGAGACTGTGGAGATAGGTAGTGCAGGGCTAAGAGGTGGGTCTTGGTGTGTGGCTATTTAGGAGACTCAGAGGTGGGAAAAGCTCATGCAGGATTCTCAATACTTTCATGTTACAGGAGAAGGGTGAAGGGAGATTGCGTATTTTGTAAGCAGGATGCTGGTGAGTCAAGAGTGAGGAGAGTATGCACAGTCAACACCCAGCTTGCTCAGGAAAAGGAGGGAACTACACAGCTAGGTGTTGGGGGTTTAAAACAGTTTGGCATTTGTACATATAGCTGCCTGTTGAACTGTAGTCGAACACATTAGATAGGAGCAAATGGCGAACCTATGACATTTTGCTACCTCTCATGCTACATTAAATTTCATAGCCCAGGGCTCTCTTCCCTATCCCTGTGTGGTGCTATCTGGTTGTCACGTAAAACAGCCAGATAGCGCTAGTTACTGAGCGCCTTTTGTAGTAAAAGTACTAGTGAAAGGCCTTGCCATACATTTATATAAATATCTCATGTCACTGAAATAATCTTTACCCCAACTCACAATTTGAAAATATCCTCAATTACAAAGTTAGGTAAATCAAATATAGGGTTTGCTTATTTCAACAAAATATTAGTTGTTTGTAATTAAACATGACTAGTTTAAAGTGTTGTACTGCAGTTTGGATTAGTAGAAATTAACTTATAACTGTTGTATCCCCACCTATACTGAAAATAGGAGTAATAAACGTTTTCTCTGTAGAAAAACAACTATTTCAAAATAGGAACAATAGCACTGATTAATCTCCAGGAAGGAGGTGTGAGGAAGAGACAAGATTTTGTATGTGAAATTGCTGCTTGTGCTTAATCGACCCCCAGCCACAATTAGCATTTCAATGCCTAACATAAATAAGAATAGCAGGTCTGCTTTACTTGCAGACTCAGCCCATTGTTATTGGCTTGTCCAAGGTTATTGTTCTAATGAGGAAATAACGCTATTTCAAATACACAAATAAACATATAGGAGCAATTTGCCTTATTTTTAATACTCTAAAGTAAGTATAATATGTAATTTGGAACACGTAAAAGGGGAAAAAATGTCAATATAGGAAATGCATTAGACACATTTTTCACACAAATTTTACTGGGGTGCGGAATAGTAGATATGGTCCATGCATACAATGTGCCTACCAATCAGTGCCTGGTAAATTCCAAGATGGGCATTCAGACCATGTATGTTTGAACATTCAGACCAGGGGGGATATTTATCAAAGCGTCAATCTCTGTGCATTCTCCGGCGCCAATACGCTCACCAGAAATCGCCAACGCGGATCCACATACAATGCCCTTATTTATTAAAAAAAAACTTTAAAAACACGCGCGTCAAGTACGGCACGATGAACATCGGACTGTTGTTAACTAACAGTCATCAATGTCACGGTTATTCAGGATTTTCCCAATATTATTTATATAATTTCATTACTGTCCATGAACAAGCACATTTCTCTAAAGCTAATCTTTTATTCTTCATCTGTTAATGTCCAAGAAATAGATAGATTTATACCTCAACATACAATATCTCATAGAAAGTTATTTTTTATACAAAAAGAAATCTGTTATATGATACTTTCACATAAATTATTGTGTATTTGTATTTCTAGAAGTCATGATATGCTTTTAGCTCATGTTTTTTTTTTTTTTTATAAATGATTTTTGATTATACGGAACCCTCTGAAGAAACGCTTGAATATATTTTGGATGTTATCCTTTTGGGACTTCTCTGTTTGGTATCCTGATTACCTAGAAGTACCCAGAGGACTGCAGTGTGTGTGTGTGTGTATATATATGTATATATATATATATATATATATATATATATATATATATATATATATATATATATATATATATATATATATATATATATATACACACACACACATACACATACAGGGAGTGCAGAATTATTAGGCAAGTTGTATTTTTGAGAATTAATTTTATTATTGAACAACAACCATGTTCTCAATGAACCCAAAAAACTCATTAATATCAAAGCTGAATAGTTTTGGAAGTAGTTTTTAGTTTGTTTTTAGTTATAGCTATTTTAGGGGGATATCTGTGTGTGCAGGTGACTATTACTGTGCATAATTATTAGGCAACTTAACAAAAAACAAATATATACCCATTTCAATTATTTATTTTTACCAGTGAAACCAATATAACATCTCAACATTCACAAATATACATTTCTGACATTCAAAAACAAAACAAAAACAAATCAGTGACCAATATAGCCACCTTTCTTTGCAAGGACACTCAAAAGCCTGCCATCCATGGATTCTGTCAGTGTTTTGATCTGTTCACCATCAACATTGCGTGCAGCAGCAACCACAGCCTCCCAGACACTGTTCAGAGAGGTGTACTGTTTTCCCTCCTTGTAAATCTCACATTTGATGATGGACCACAGGTTCTCAATGGGGTTCAGATCAGGTGAACAAGGAGGCCATGTCATTAGATTTTCTTCTTTTATACCCTTTCTTGCCAGCCACGCTGTGGAGTACTTGGACGCGTGTGATGGAGCATTGTCCTGCATGAAAATCATGTTTTTCTTGAAGGATGCAGACTTCTTCCTGTACCACTGCTTGAAGGTGTCTTCCAGAAACTGGCAGTAGGACTGGGAGTTGAGCTTGACTCCATCCTCAACCCGAAAAGGCCCCACAAGCTCATCTTTGATGATACCAGCCCAAACCAGTACTCCACCTCCACCTTGCTGGCGTCTGAGTCGGACTGGAGCTCTCTGCCCTTTACCAATCCAGTCACGGGCCCATCCATCTGGCCCATCAAGACTCACACTCATTTCATCAGTCCATAAAACCTTAGAAAAATCAGTCTTGAGATATTTCTTGGCCCAGTCTTGACGTTTCAGCTTGTGTGTCTTGTTCAGTGGTGGTCGTCTTTCAGCCTTTCTTACCTTGGCCATGTCTCTGAGTATTGCACACCTTGTGCTTTTGGGCACTCCAGTGATGTTGCAGCTCTGAAATATGGCCAAACTGGTGGCAAGTGGCATCTTGGCAGCTGCACGCTTGACTTTTCTCAGTTCATGGGCAGTTATTTTGCGCCTTGGTTTTTCCACACGCTTCTTGCGACCCTGTTGACTATTTTGAATGAAACGCTTGATTGTTCGATGATCACGCTTCAGAAGCTTTGCAATTTTTAGAGTGCTGCATCCCTCTGCAAGATATCTCACTATTTTTGACTTTTCTGAGCCTGTCAAGTCCTTCTTTTGACCCATTTTGCCAAAGGAAAGGAAGTTGCCTAATAATTATGCACACCTGATATAGGGTGTTGATGTCATTAGACCACACCCCTTCTCATTACAGAGATGCACATCACCTAATATGCTTAATTGGTAGTAGGCTTTCGAGCCTATACAGCTTGGAGTAAGACAACATGCATAAAGAGGATGATGTGGTCAAAATACTCATTTGCCTAATAATTCTGCACTCCCTGTACATATACACACTTCTATGTGTTTTATTCATACCTCATATGTTTGAGGATTTTAAATGTAAGTGGCCAATTGGCGAGTTTTATTTATTTTTATTTTAATAAAACTGTATTACACTATGTACTCCCCTTGTGTTTCCTATCATAACTGCGGATCTACAGAGGAATTCCATTGTGACAACTTCTCCAGACCCACACACCATACTCCGAGGGGAGAAGGAGCGACACATCCATATCTTCACCTCTAAATCCAGGTAATTGAGGTATTTTCTAGTAAGTGCTATACCTACCGGCTACCTCTATATGACATTTTCTCTTCTGATTGCTCCTTTCATTGGGTGCTTTTCTAGCACTAAGAAAGACTGATTCATTTATTTATCAAATGAACGGTTTCATATTTATTTTTATATTTATATTGATTTTGCTTATTTATACTGAAGTGTTTTGACTGAGCGCTGTCTCACCTCATATATATATATATATATATATATATATATATATATATATATATATATATATATATACACACACACACACACATACGTGTTAGGTAACAAATCTTTTGCAAACATATTTACATGTCCCTAAATTCCTTTTTTTGTTCTAAACAATGTTGTCTTTCATATCTCAGTGTTTATTTATACCAATATATGTATATAGTGTAAATGTATTATTATTCTCAGCAGCAATAACTGCGAATATAACATGTCATCAGGGTATCATATGTATTTATTTGCAATCAATGGATATTTTAACAGCTGGGACAGTGTTCTCTCTGTACCTATGTAACCCCTCCTGATTGCAATCTAGTTTTAAAAACCACCCCTACACAGGTGCTATAAAATGGGCTGGCATACAAGAAGACATTTCTTACTGAAAAAGAAATTCAAGAGAAGGAAGAAATACACTGAAAATAGCATGACAGTAAAGAGGTGATTTTAATTTCTGCTGTATCTGATTCATGACCGTTTAATGTTAGGTGGACTATCATTTTAAGATTATATTGAATCAAACATCAATTTGAATTTTAAAATCATTGTCTAAAATATTACACTGTGTGTCCTTATGTCGGCATCAATGTTTATCTTTAATACTAATTTTACATATACAGTACATACTTTCAAAGTATAATACACAATGTAACAAATGGCACTTACAAGTTCTGATGAGTGATCAATGACAAGTATTGAGCAATTTGATTCCTTAGCGATAGTTTAAAATGTATATTTGAATCAGATTGGCTGATGTCATAAATCATGTGATTATGCATATTCCAATCAAAAGTGGTTGAAAAATTCACTAGTGTGTGGGCTGTTTAGGAGTTTGCGTCATAATTGGTGCGAAAAGTGTTGCGTCAAATTTGGTGCAAAGTGGAGAGTGGGATTTTCCTAAAAAAATAAAAAGGAAGTTAGCTACATTATGTTGTGTATTTATTTCATTTTTATGTCTATATCTATTATTGGGACAAGTTTGGGGCAAAACGTTTAAAAAAATTGGAGAAATAATAGTCCCCTTGCTTTGTAATGAGAGACAAAGTTGTAACATAATCCATAAGTAGTAATGTATTTTTTATGTTTATCCCTATATCTACTAGTGCACCAAATGTGGAGCAATAATGTTTGATTTAGAAAGGGTATACAATTTTAATAGAGTTTCTAATTTACTTTTATTAAGTAATATACTTAATTCACTTGCAGCATCGAACAAAAGCTTTCTGTGTTTTCATTTCTATGGCATCCGCGGCCTCAAGGGTGGCGGATTGAAAACTAGGTACGCTGCGTCGGAATAGACGGAAGCGTACCTGTGAAATGTTTGATAAATTGGGAAAATGGTCAAATATAGTCGAATGTGAATTCGAAACATCTGTAATGACACAAACCTCGATCTGTGTCGGTTTGAGATCGTGGGAGCGTATATTTCGTCACACATTTCAACATTTGACAATCTTGATGCTTTGATAACTATGGCGGATCAATCTCGAGACAAATACGACGCGGGATTCAAGCGTATTTTCTGTTGACGCTTTGATAAATATCCCCCCATGTATGTATGAGCATTCAAACCATGTATGTATGAGCATTCAAACCATGTATGTATGAGCATTCAAACCATGTTGTACAGCCGCTGGTATTAGGTCTGTTACATAGGCAGCTGGTGATAACACAAACACTAAATGGAAGGTACTCACAGACTGATAATGCAGAAATCACTGATGGTTTATTGAAGGAAACGCAAGATCAGAATCTGAGCAGTTCAATAACTTTACTTCACGTCACAGCCCAAATAAAAGTAAAAAGCTCTAGATGTTTCCAGCAGACAGACGGCCTTATTTAAGAGCAATAAAATATAGCAAACCATAAAAGAGCTATAGCCTTTTGAACTGCACCTTTTCTGGTTTGCATTATTCAACGTGATTTCAGCATTATCCATCTGAACAATTTAGTCCTCTTGCAAATGAAGCTGTGCATTGTTAAAAGTATTTGCAAAACTATTTCCATATAGGGCCTCAGACACGTGCATGCCCATGACCCTTCCTACCTACTCTCCAACAAAGAATACAAGAGAACAAAGTAAATCTGATAACAGAAGTAAATTAAAATGATAAAACTGTGCTTTATCTGAATCATGGTTTTATGTCACTGAAATGAATGTTGCAACGCTTGTGCTCTCAACAACATATAAGTGAAACTATTTTCCACAGTTAAAGCTCATTTAAGTGGCAGAACACAAACTCTCCACTCACCTCATGGTTAAAATCAGCCGTTTTTGCTGAAGACATTGTGGATGATTCCGTTGGAAGATCTACCCCAGACGATGGAAATATAACTTTCACATAGGAGGCTGATCCCTATAAATGACAGTAAGAGAAGGTGTGACGACATATTTTATAATAATTTATTGCATCATTTTGCACCATTATATCCAAACCTAGACAATACAACTATCAAGTTTTCCAGCCAATTAAGGGCTAGATTACAAGTGGAGCACTAACTGCGCTAGTGGTAAGCTTTTTGTGCTGGTATTATGAGTTGAAAGTAAAAAGTGAATCCCTGCAGCGCTAACCCGACGAGTGCAAAAAGCCAATATTACACTATCGCGCGCACAATAACCTTTTTAACCATAGAAGTCAATGGAGAAAAAAAAAAAGTGGAAAAAAAACAAACCTTTTAGATAGTTTTTTTTTTGTGGGGGGGGAATTTGGGGTTATTGTTTTAGCTTAGGGCAATGTCCTACAAAAGGCCCTTTTTAAGGGCCATGTAGTTAATTTTTAGAATAGGTTGTTTTTTGGGGGCTTTTAGAATAGACATAATTCTTTTTTTTATTTTTGGCCATTTCTTTGTTATTTTTTGTAAAGTTAAGTTTTTTTTATTTTAATAGTAATGGTAAATGTTTCTATTTTAATAGGCATGTTAGTTGGTTTTTTTTAGTTATTTTCACTTTCACAGGTAAGTTTTTATTTGTTTTGGTAAACGTTAGACTATTCTGGGTTAAGGGGGTATTAGGTTAGGAGGTTTAGATGTTAGTGTTTTACTTTGCGTTGGCTGGCGGTTTAGTGGTTAATAGTGTACACAGGTAATTTGCGATTTGGAGGGGGCTGGCGGTTTAGGGGTTAACAGTGTAGTGGTTTATGTGGGGGGTGAAGGCTTTAGGGGTTCATAGTGAAGTTTAGTGCAGCTGTTTCATCTGGACAAACTCTTTAGGCATTTACTTCCAACTTGTAATACAAGCTCTACGCTACCAATAGAAAATATGAGGAGCGTAAATTACCATGAGTTTGTGCAAAGAATTTGCAGTAATTTTATCAGCACCCCACTTGTAATATGGATTTGAGCGTAAAAAAAAAAATGCGATCTCGTGATCGCTTTTACGCTCCTCGCTATAAAGATAGTGCTCCACTCGTAATCTGGCCCTAAGTATTTCCCCACAACATTTGGAATACTTAGCTCTGCCAAACAATAAACACCTATATTTTATGTAAGGGAATGCTGGCTACATAACACAAGTTGCAGTTAGAGACGGATAAAAATGACAAATATTTGTATTGGTTTACTTTTATTGTATTTACTTATCAGTTTCAGTAAGCTATCTATGCGGTGCCCACACAAATCATAGTCACTATATGAAATGCAAAAAATACATAAACTACTATAAAGCCGGTGAGGTAGCTCAGTTGGTAAATGCCCTGACTACAAAAAAAAGGCCTGTTTAAAAAGATCCAAGCTCACAGGTTCAAATCCCGGCAGGGCCGACTCAGCCCTTCATCCTTCCGAGGTCGATAAAATGAGTACTATTAAATTGGGTATTACTATTCAGCTGCCAATTTGGTTAATTCCGAGAGCAAGCTCTGAAAAAGCACTGAGTCCCATTGGGTGAAAGGCGCTATATAAATACTAGTTATTATATTTAAGTTTAAAATGTAAGGTTCATTATTTAAATGGATATAAAACAGTCTGTTTCATTGTTGTAACAAAAAGCACTAAGCAGTGGGCTGTTTAGGTTTACTTTTATTTAAAGTGATAGTAAACTTTACATGTTTTAAAATCAGGTCTTGAATCCAAGTGATATTTTACAGGGACTTTAATTGATCACTTCTAATGAAGATTCGCTGTAACTTACTTTTTAGTCTGGCTGTGCTATTCTAATCCCCCCAAGCTCCGGCCGCCTACTTCAAACTCCTATTTTTTGTGAGCTAACGGTTTGAAATTGTTTTCTAATCAGCCCTTTTAGCTGTACTGCACTTTTTTATAGTGCCGATTGAAGAACAATTTGAAACAGTTAGCTCACAAAAAAATAGGAGTTTTGAAGTAGACAGCCGGAGAGCGGGGTATTAGAATGACATGGATAGATTAAAAGGTAAGTTACAGTGATCTTTATTAGAACTAATCAATTCTGGACCTGATTTCAAAACATGTAAAAGTTTACCTTCACTGTAATATATTTGTTTTACTAAGAAGCACAGTTTTATAGTCCTTTAAATATCTCAATCACACACTTTAAGGTTCCACATTTCACCTTACAAAAAGCACAACAGCACTTCTGTTTCAGTGAGGATGCTCCTCTTTATTTCAGGGACATGTTCATATACAGCGACATTTCAGGCTCCAAGGAGCCCTTTATCATCCACATTTCACCTTCCAAAAACACATCAAAGTTTGTTTTTTGTCACTTTGCACCTCATCTTGCAATTTTATACAGAAATAAATACTTGCACTAAAAAACAGGGCTATTGCACCCCCCCCCCAGACAGGCAGCTGTCACAGTGACAGCCAGTGCTAGTGATCAGCACTCAAAGAGAGAAAAGTAAGGCTCACGCTGCCCCAGCACTAAACTGAACCGTTGTGATAATTTTATATAGTAATTTCTATTATTTGCCAGTAGATGGCACTGTTAGATGAAGTGCTTCCTTGCTTAGCACTCTTATTTACTTTGTAAGCACCGACCTGAGTGCCCACCCTCAAAGTTTCCTGCTTGACTTCACATAAAAGAGGATGCCTGGGACTTTATTAGGTGGAATTAGGATGGCTCTGCTTTTGTGAGGAGGGTTAAGCTGCCATTGTAAAGAGAGCAGTATAGTTGTAATGTAACGTGTGTGTTTGTGTACATGGGTGTATGAGAGTGTGTGTATATGTGTGTGTATACTTGTGTATATATACGTGTTTGTGGATATATGTTTGTATGTAAGTGTGTTTGCACATGTGTGTGTTTGTGTACCCCCCAACTGTCCCGATTTTCGCGGAACAGTCCCGATTTTAGGGGTCTGTCCCGGGTTGCTAGCCATCTGTCCCGAATTGCCCCATGTATTAAAAAAATGTTTTAATTCTATTGGGCCCATACTCAGAAGCAGCTGGCTTTTCTCTCTCAGGGTTAGATACCCGTTAGATTCCCTGTGGAAAAGGAATGGTGTGTGGGTTAAGCAGGAGTAAGAAGGCTGTTTACCCCCTGACCTCAGCTAATGGTAACCTCTGGTACTGATGACGTCTAACCCCTGGTGATAATACTAGCATGTATCTTACAGATACCCATACATGATGTAGTGTGTGTGTCTGTATCTATAAGTGTGTGTATCTGCATGTATAAGTGTATTCTATGTAGTGTGTGTATCTGAATGTGTAAGTGTATGCTATGTAGTGTGTGTGTGCGTGTGTGTATCTGCATGTATAAGTGTATGCTATGTAGTGTGTGTGTGTGTATCTGCATGTGTAAGTGTATGCTATGTAGTGTAGAAGCATGTGCATATGTAAGTGTATGCTATGTAGTGTGTGTGTGTGTATCTGCATGTGTAAGTGTATGCTATGTAGTGTGTGTGTATGTGCATATGTAAGTGTATGCTATGTAGTGTGTTACTGTGCATATGTAAGTGTATGCTATGTAGTGTGTTACTGTGCATTTTTGCTGACTTTAAAGGCCAGAATCTAGAATATTAATGGGGAATGCAGAAAGTAGTTTTAAAGAATATATTATTAAATGTCCAATTAAGATAAAAATATTCAGCACCGTCTCTGCAAAGGCTAATTAAATACAGAGCTCACATA
Source organism: Bombina bombina (assembly GCF_027579735.1). Taxonomy (NCBI): domain Eukaryota; kingdom Metazoa; phylum Chordata; class Amphibia; order Anura; family Bombinatoridae; genus Bombina; species Bombina bombina. The sequence continues at coordinate 493,751,382 of NC_069504.1, forward strand.
GCTATACCAGTGGTTTGAGCTTGTGTTTGATTTGCTGCCTAAGAGTATTAAAATATATGACTTTATTTAGAATTTTATTTATATTACTTTGGTCTTATGATTTTTTTTTTTTTTTTTTAAGCCCCATACCTGCTCCTGCCCACCACATTTCAAAATTTTGCCGTGGGTGTGGGGGCCCATGCCTCTTTTGAATTTTGAAATGTTGGAAGGTATGTGTGTGTGTGTATATATTTTTGTATGCTCATGTGTGTATGGGTTGTGTGCGTGTGTGTGTATATATATGTTTGTATGTGAGTATGTGCATATGTATGTGTGGGTATATGTGTTTATGTGTGTGTGTGTGTGTGGTATTCTTCCTCCTCAGTAAAGCATGGTAGAAATGGACTACAAAAATATAGAATTATTTTTGAGAAGGAGGTGCATCCAACGTCATCTGAATGTACAATTTCTTGCTTCTATGAGGATATGGATTAAAAAAAAGATAACCCGCAAAATAACCTTTCATCCATTCATAGTGGATGGCAAACTTTGATGATTGCATGCCCTAATTTCACCGAGGTGGACATACCATTGTGACTAAAGTAGGATAATGTGTAGATGCTTTTATGTTTATAGTGATATTAACCCATAACCCAAATTCGTATGTGTCTGTGCCAGTTACCTCATGTTTTATTTCTGCAGTAATATGCGTTTTACAATACAGTTTACCAATACTTTACTCTTTAGCTTACAATTTTGTATTAAGCTTAATAGTAAATTATAGTTATATGGTCTTATTCCTAAGTCACTTTGTTACTATACAAGTAATTTAAAAAAAAGTACTTTGGGCCCTGGACCAACCTCCTGAGAACCATTTTTGCATATAGGACTACATTATTCCTCTCCTTTTTGGTACACGGCCTATTTTGTTAGCAGTTCTGTCCTTGCACTGCGGCTAGCGGCCCGAACATCTTTTTATATATAAAACTTTAGCCATGATATATTATATAGAATAGGAGATTGCATACTTGACTATCGCCAGGTTTATCTTCGATCATTGAGATTTTCTATTTCAGATGTGCATTCGTTTTCAGACATATATTTGTCGTGAAAATCTGAATGAATGCACAACAAAAATTAATGAAAAGAAAAAAAAAATATTGACAATTTCATTTGTTTACTTTTTAAGGGGTTAAAGGGACAGCTTACTAAAAAAATCTTCCCTTTAATTTGTTCCCAATGATCCACTTTACAAGTATTTCCATTACCCTTATATTGGCATTTGAAATAGTTTATTTAGCCTGTGGTATCCCCACCCATTCTGAAAGTTTTTGGCCTTAAGGCCAAGCTGTGTTAACACAGCCAGTAGAAGAAATTACACTCCCAGGGTGGTATAGAAGAGATAAGGTAACAAAAAATGTTAATTTTCCATTGTTCTTTCCATATTGGCGATTGGTCTATGGACAGATATAAGATAAAGAAGCAAGAATATGTACACAATGTGATAAAGTAATGAGATCTGATTATACCTACAAGCTCAACTTTTCACCTGTAGCTTTAAAAGCCATTTACATTTGTTTTAACAAAAACAAATGTAAATGTTTAATGAAAATTCAGTTTACTTTTCGTTTTAAACTAAACTAATACCGAATAGTGCAGCCACCAAATATTTGGGAAAACTAATTTCCCTGAATATTCAGAACAATGGCTGCACATCTCTATGGTCTATTAACATGATGTTATTTCTATTACATTTATTGCATTACCATATATCATTTCTTTCTCTAGTTAGCCAATTCAATATTTTCTCCAGTATTTATATTTAAACAAAATGTAATTCCTCCTAATATCCACTAGATGGCTATATTAATCTAGTAAAGAACGCAAGAACACACAACTCAAATATTTACCTGTAAAAACGGGATAATACCTAATTTTTATTAACACTATAATATTATTTATCACCTTCTTTAGTTTGCTATACAGGCACAGTGCTGATTTCATTTTAGTATACCTATAGGTTGTCCAGTAAAGACTCGTTTTTTTACTCCTTGTATTACTTTTAAAATATTGTTTCTAAGTGATCTAAAATTTACTTAATCCCTAAAGTATTTTACTACCCAATAGTGGTCTCAAAGGGTGTTTACAGGGACAAATCTACTATAGGTTTTATTTTGTTTTCAGGCTCTCTTTGTAACACTGATGTAAGTTTACATATATTTCTTTTTCTACGCCTGTATGACTTATTGTTTCTATGTCCTTAATAAATAATAAAAAATAATAATGCGGACACTCAAGTCAAAATAAACTTTTAATGATTCAGAAAGAGGATGCAGTTTTAAGACACTTTCATATATATATATATATATATATATATATATATATATATATATATATATATATATATATATATATATATACATACATACACACACACATATACATATATATATATATATACATATATATATATACACACAACTTCCAATATCAATTTTTGCACAGTCTTTTTATATACACACTTTCTTGGGAACAAGATCCTACTGAGCATGTGCACAAGCTCATAGGGTATACGTATACTAGTCTGTGATTGGCTGATGTCTGTTGCATTGCATAGGGGGCCACCATTTTACTCATGACATTCACTGCCTCTTTAAAAGTATGGAACTTCTATTTTAGTTCATACGTTCTACATTTTTGTTGAGGAAGAGACACACTAGTATTAAAGCACTTTTTTGGAATAAATGGAATCAGCACATGCAACAATGGAAACATGTACTCTACATTATACCTACACATTTGATATTAAAAGGCACAGTCAAGTTAGAAATTAAACTTTTATGGTTCAGATAAAGCACACAATTTTAAACAACTTACCAATATATTTTTGTTCTCTTGGTATCTTGGGAGCAAGCTGAGAACACTGGGTAAGCCAATGACACATTTGTGCAGCCACCCATCAGCAGCTATTTCCCAGTAGTACATTGCTATTCTTAAAGGGATACTGAACCCAATTTTTTTCTCTCATGATTCAGATAGAGCATGCAATTTTAAGCAACTTTCTTATTTATTCCTTGTATCAATTTTTCTTTGTTCTCTTGGAATCTTTATTTGAAAAAGCAGGAATGTAAGCATAGGTTCAGCACCTGAGTAGCCACCAATCAGCAAGTGCTATTCAGGGTAAACTAAATTTCATTAAAAAAAAGTTTGTTTAAAAATGCATGCTTTATCAGAATCAGAAAAGTTAAAATTTTTACTTTTACTGTCCCTTTAAATTAGTGTTCTTGAACAACTATTACAACACGTCATAATTGAGGCTATGAAGGATTGAACTGTGCTTACAGGAAGTTGACAAGGTGATAAATCAGCACTTACATCATAGCTTAAATGAAAAAAAATAAAACAAACTTGATTCAGTCGAGAGCATAATAGTTAATGTCATGGAGCTTTTAATGAAACATTAATTCACTAGTGACATCAGACACTGAAGTATAGGTGAAGGCTCAGTTTAGGGTCACTTACCATTTTTAGAAGACATTTCTCCAGCTTGAGGGCCAGATCAGTTTTAAACTTGCCACCAAGCAGGCTGGTGATCTTGTGCACAGCATAAAGCTCAGGATAATTCTTCACATACATCTGGCACGCCTTTAATAAGTCCTGTACGACAGATGTGACATGTGATGAGCAATATCAGATTATACCATTGCAACTGCTTGTTGCACACATTTCAACAACTTATTTCATTTAAAAAATGAGAATGAAGAGATCAACCAGTAGATCATTAACTAAGTGCAAAACTAAAGACAGTATTATGCGATATCTTCCCTTGGTACACAATTTTCTAGAGCATATCCCTCAATGTGCATCATTATTTCATAATACACTGTAAAATGTAAATAGTCTAAATGTAATCGAAAAATCATAATTTATGTAAGAACTTACCTGATAAATTCATTTCTTTCATATTGGCAAGAGTCCATGAGCTAGTGACGTATGGGATATACAATCCTACCAGGAGGGGCAAAGTTTCCCAAACCTCAAAATGCCTATAAATACACCCCTCACCACACCCACAATTCAGTTTAACGAATAGCCAAGAAGTGGGGTGATAAAGAAAGGAGTAAAAAGCATCAACAAAAGAATTTGGAAATAATTGTGCTTTATACAAAAAAATCATAACCACCAAAAAAAAGGGGGTGGGCCTCATGGACTCTTGCCAATTTGAAAGAAATTAATTTATCAGGTAAGTTCTTACATAAATTATGATTTTTCATGTAATTGGCAAGAGTCCATGAGCTAGTGATGTATGGAATAGCAATACCCAAGATGTGGAACTCCACGCAAGAGTCACTAGAGAGGGAGGGATAAAAATAAAAACAGCCATTTTCCGCTGAAAAAAATAATCCACAACCTAAAATATAAGTTAATTCTCATAAATGAGAGGAAAAAAATTAAATCAAAAGCAGAAAAATCAAACTGAAACAGCTGCCTGAAGAACTTTTCTACCAAAAACTGCTTACGAAGAAGCAAATACATAAAAATGGTAGAATTTAGTAAATGTATGCAAAAAAAACCAAGTTGCTGCTTTGCAAATCTGATCGACTGAAGCTTCATTCTTAAATGTGCACAAAGTGGAAACTGATCTAGTAGAATGAGCTGTAATTCTCTGAGTCGGGGCTTGACCTGACTCCAAATAGGCTTGATGAATCAAAAGTTTTAACCGCGAGGCCAAGGAAACGGCAGAAGCCTTCTGACCTTTACTGGAACCAGAAAATATAACAGACTAGAAGTCTTCCTAAAATCTTTAGTAGCTTTAACATAATATTTCAGAGCTCTCACCACATCCAAAGAATGTAAAGATCTCTCCAAAGAATTCTTAGGATTAGGACACAAGGAAGGAACAACAATATCTCTATTAATGTTGTTAGAATTCACAACCTTAGGTAAGAATTTAAATGAAGTCCGCAAAACTGCCATATCCTGATAAAAAATCAGTAAAGGAGAATCACAAGAGAGAGCAGATAATTCAGAACTCTTCTAGCAGAAGAGATGGTCAAAAGAAACAACACTTTCCAAGAAAGTAGTTTAATGTCCAAAGAATGCATAGGCTCAAATGGAGGAGCCTGTAAAGCCTTCAAAACCAAATTAAGACTCCAAGGAGGAGAGATTGATTTAATGACAGGCTTGATACGAACCAAAGCCTGCACAAAACAATGAATATCAGGAAGTTTAGCAATCTTTCTGTGAAATAAAACAGAAAGAGCAGAGATTTGTCCTTTCAAGGAACTTGCAGACAAACTTTTATCCAAACCATCCTGAAGAAACTGTAAAATTCTAGGAATCCTAAAAGAATGCCAAGAGAATTTATGAAAAGAACACAATGAAATGTAAGTCTTCCAAACTCTATAATAAATCTTTCTAGAAACAGATTTACGAGCCTGCAACATAGTATTAATCACTGAGTCAGAGAAACCTCCATGACTAAGCACTAAGCGTTCATTTTCCATACCTTCAAATTTAATGATTTGAGATCCTGATGGAAAACGGACCTTGAGTTAGAAGGTCTGGCCTTAATGGAAGTGGCCAAGGTTGGCAACTGGACATCCAAACAAGATCCGCATACCAAAACCTGTGAGGCCATGCTGTAGCCACCAGCAGCACAAACGATTGCTCCATGATGATTTTGGAGATCACTCTTGTAAGAAGAACTAGAGGCGGGAAAATATAAGCAGGTTGATAACACAAAGGAAGTGTCAATGCATCCACTGCTTCTGCCTGAGGATCCCTGGACAGGTACCTGGGAAGTTTTTTGTTTAGATGAGATGCCATCAGATCTATTTCTGGAAGCCCCCACATCTAAACAACTTGAGAAAACACATCTGGGTGGACAGACCATTCTCCCGGATGTAAAGTCTGAGGACTAAGGCAATCCGCTTCCCAACTGTCTATACCTGGGATATGAACCGCAGAAATTAGAAAGCAGCTGGATTCCGCACAAGCAAGTATCCAAGATACTTCTTTCATAGCTTGAGGACTGTGAGTCCCACCCTGATGATTGACATATGCCACAGTTGTGATATTGTCTGTTTGAAAACAAATGAACGGTTCTCTCTTCAACAGAGGCCAACACTGAAGAGCCCTGAGAATCGCACGGAGTTCCAAAATATTGATTGGTAATCTCGCCTCTTGAGATTGCCAAACCCCTTGTGCTGTCAGAGATCCCCAAACAGCTCCCCAACCTGAAAGACTCGCATCTGTTGTGATCACAGTCCAGGTTGGATGAACGAAAGAGGCCCCTAGAATCATACGATGGTGATCTAACCACCAAGTCAGAGAAAGTTGAACATTGGGATTTAAGGATATTAATTGTGATATCCTTGTATAATCCCTGCACCATTGGTTCAGCATACAAAACTGGAGAGGTCTCATATAAAAAAAAAAGGCAAAGGGGATTGCGTCCGATGCTGCAGTCATGAGACCTAAAACTTCCATGCACATATCTACTGAAGGGAATGACTGAGACTGAAGGTTCCGACAGGCTGCAACCAATTTCAAACGTCTCTTGTCTGTTAGAGACAAAGTCATGGACACTGAATCTATCTGAAAACCTAAAAAGGTTACCTTTGTCTGAGGAATCAACAAACTTTTTGGTAAATTGATCCTCCAACCATGTCTTCGAAGAAACAACGCTAGTTGATTTGTGTGAGATTCTGCAAAAAGTAAAAAGACTGAGCGAGTACCAAGATATCGTCCAAATAAGGAAACACCGCAATACCCTGTTCTCTGATTACAGAGAGTAGGGCACCGAGAACCTTTGAAAAGATTGTTGGAGCTGTCGCTAGGTAATGCTTGTCTAGAAAAGAGAATCGAAAAATGAAGATATGCATCCTGTAAGTCTATCGTGGACATATAATGCCCTTGCTGAACAAAAAGGCAGAATAGTCCTTATAGTCACCATTTTGAAAGTTGGTACTCTTACATATCAATTCATAATCTTTAGATCCAGAACTGGTCTGAATGAATTTTCTTTCTTTGGGACAATGAATAGATTTGAATAAAACCCCAGACCCTGTTCCTGAAACGGAACTGGCATGATTACCCCTGATAACTCCAGGTCTGAAACACACTTCAGGAAAGCCTGAGCCTTTACTGGAATGCGTGAGAGAAAAAAAAATCTTCTCACAGGCGGTCTTACTTCGAATCCTATTCTGTACCCCTGAGAGACAATACTCTGAATCCAATGATTTTGGACCAAATTGGTCCAAACATCTTTGAAAAATTTTAATCTGCCCCCTACCAGCTGAGCTGGAATGAGGGCCGGACCATCATGCGGACTTGAGGGCTGGCTTTGATCTCTTAAATGGCTTGGATTTATTCCAATCTGAAGAAGGCTTCCAATTGGAAACAGATTCCTTGGGGGAAGGATTAGGTTTCTGTTCCTTATTTTGGCGAAAGGACGAAAACGGATAAAAGCTTTAGATTTACCCTTAGGTCTTTTATCCTGAGGCAAAAAAACTCCCTTCCCCCCAGTGACAGTTGAAATTATTGAATCCAAACGGAGAAACAAATAATTTATTACCTTGGAAAGAAAGAGATAGCAATCTGGACTTCGAAGTCATATCAGCATTCCAAGATTTGAGCCACAAAGCTCTTCTAGCTAAAATAGCTAAAGACAAAGATTTAACATAAATTTTGATGATATCAAAAATGGCATCACAAATGAAATTATTAGCATGTTGAATCAACTTAACAATGCTAGACAAATCATGATCCGATACTTGTTGCGCTAAAGTTTCCAACCAAAAAGTTGAAGCAGCTGCAACATTAGCCAAAGAAATTGCAGGCCTAAGAAGATGACCTGAATATAAATAAGCTTTCCTTAGATAAGATTCAAGTTTCCTATCTAAAGGATCTTTAAAAGAAGTACTATCTTCCGTAGGAATAGTAGTACATTTAGCAGAGTAGAGATAGCCCCATCAACTTTGGGAATCTTTTCCCAAAACTCCAATCTAACTGCTGGCAAAGGATTCAATTTTTTAAACCTTGAAGAAGGAATAAAAGAAGTACCAGGCCTATTCCATTAATTAGAAATCATATCATAAATAGCATCAGGAACTGGAAAAACCTCTGGAATAACCGCAGGAGGTTTATAAACAGAATTTAAATGTTTACTAGTTTTAATATCAAGAGGACTAGTTTCCTCCATATCTAATGTAATCAACACTTTTTTTTTTTAACAAAGAACGAATATACTCCATTTTAAATAAATAAGAGGATTTGTCAGAGTCAATATCTGAGGCAGGATCGTCTGAATCACATAGATCCTCATCAGAGAAGGATAATTCAGTATGTTGCAGGTCAATTGAAATTTCATCAACTTTATGAGAAGTTTAAAAAGACCTTTTACATTTATTAGAAGGCGGAATGGCAGACAAAGCCTTCTGAATAGAATCAGAAATAAATTCTCTTAAAATTTACAGGTATATCTTGTGCATTAGATGTTGAGGGAACAGCAACAGGTAATGAACTACTACTGATGGATACATTCTCTGCATGTAAAAGTTTATCATGACAACTATTACAAACCACAGCTGGAGGTATAACCTCCACAAGTTTACAACAAATGCACTTAGCTTTGGTAGAACTGTTATCAGTCAGCAGGGTTCCAACAGCGATTTCTGAGGCAGGATCAGATTGAGACATCTTGCAAATGTAAGAGAAAAAAACGACATATAAAGCAAACATATCAATTTCCTTATATGGCAGTTTCAGGAATGGGAAAAATGCAAACAGCATAGCTATCTGACATAGAAAAAGGCAAGAGGCAAATAGAAATGGGGTCTTAAATATAGAAAATATTAGGCACCAAGTGTGACGCAGAAAAATATTTTTTGGCGCCAAAAATGACACACTCGCCTCATAGATGACGCAACCTTGTGAAGGACTCGGCGTCAACTTAGACGCCAGAAATTACGAATTTGCGTCAACGAACATAACTGCGCCAAAAAAAATCTCGCGCCAAGAATGAAGCAATGAACTTTGGCATTTTGCGCCCTTGCGAGCCTAATTCTGCCCGCGAATTTAAAAAAGAGACTACCCCAGGTAAGAAATACATTTTTCATAAAAAAAGTATTTCCCAGATATGAAACTGACAGTCTGCAAAAGGAAATACAGGTAGCCCTAAGTTTACGCCGGGGTTAGGTTCCAGAAGGAATGGTTGTAAATTGAAACCCAGTTTATAATGTAATTCAATGGGAATTGAGGGAGTTAGGTTCCAGGCCCCTCTCAAAATTGTCATAAGTAACACCTAATACATTATTTTTAAAGCTTTGAAATGAAGACTTTAAATGCTAAACAGCATTATAAACAGTATCAAATAATCACAAAACACAGAATATATAATTAAACTAAGTTAAATGAACAAAAACATTTGCTAAAACAGCATTATAAACCTAATAAAAATCACACAACACAGACTTTACTTGCATTTTTCTGCAGTTCTCTGCATTGTTAGGATGTTAGATAATATTGGGTCTGCAGCAATTCTATGCATTCAAGTATGGACTGATTTATAGACAGGAAGATCTTGTTCCTTTGAAAGCTTTGCCTGATAGCTCATGTCTGTGTACACTGATTAATTTCAGCCTGCTATGGCTTGCATATCTTTGCTGCAACACAAGCGGACAGCTCCACCTACTGGCGATTTTAATCAATGCACACAATGCTTTTCAATAGCAGTCACATGACTGAAAAAAAAGGTTGTTATTCTGAAACGGCGCAAATTGAACCGGCTCAAACCTGAATCATGGCAAATATAAGTACAATACATATATTTAGAACTTTATATAAATACATAAAGTGCCAAACCATAGCTGAGAGTGTCTTAAGTAATGAAAACATACTTACCAAAAGACACCCATCCACATATAGCAGATAGCCAAACCAGTACTGAAACGGTTATCAGTAGAGGTAATGGAATATAAGAGTATGTTGTCGATCTGAAAAGGGAGGTAGGAGATGAATCTCTACGACCGATAGAGAACCTATGACATAGATCTCCCGTGAGGAAAACCATTGCATCCAATAAGTGATACTCCCTTCACATCCCTCTGACATTCACTGTACTCAGAGGAATTGGGCTTCTAAATGCTGAGAAGCGCATATCAACGTAGAAATCTAAGCACAAACTTACTTCACCACCTCCATAGGAGGCAAAGTTTGTAAAACTGAATTGTGGGTGTTGTGAGGGGTGTATTTATAGGCATTTTTAGGTTTGGGAAACTTTGCCTCTCCTGGTAGGATTGTATATCCCATACGTCACTAGCTCATGGACTCTTGCCAATTACATGAAAGAAATAATATTTATTCATGTTGCAGTCTAAGAAATATAATACTCCAGGAAACTTATTTTCAGAAAAGGGTGCCCCTAATATTGGGCAGAACATTTCCACCAGTTTCATGCCTGTCCCTTACTTAAAACATGTTTTTTTTATTCCTTGACAAATACATTTGTACCGTTATTCAGAAAGCCACAGAACAGAATGACACTTTAAAAAAAATAAAAAAATAAAAAGTATCACTTTTCTAAAAAAAAAAAGGCTTACATGTGAGTCAGTCTATAACCCAGATGCATTTTTAGCTTTTTCATAGTTCTACAATACTTGAAAAATTAGAACACTCCCCAATCTTCAAGACCTACGGGCCGATGTATCAATTGTCTGGCGGACATGATCCACTGTAGCAATCATGTCCGCCAGACATCGATAAATGCTGACAGCATACGCTGTAGGCATGTATCATTGCACAAGCAGTTCTGGTGAACTGCTTGTGCAATGCCGCCCCCTGCAGATTTGCAGCCAATCGGATGCTAGCAGGGTGTGTCAATCAACCCGATCGTAAGCGATCGGGCGGATTGCTGTCCGCAGCCTCAGAGGTGGCGGACGAGTTAAGGAGCAGCGTTCTTACAACCGCTGCTTAACTCCTGTTTCCGTGCGGAAACGGGTATACCGGCCCCATTTGGGCCGTGATAAAGCGCCCCCCTCACGTCTTTGTGCTGACAAATATCTCAGGAACCACTTGCACAATTTAGACAAAAAGCCCAAAGGCCATTTGGCCGACTCTTCGATTATCACCGGTTCCAGATGCAACTTATTTTTAGCAAGTTTCTTCTTAGATGGAAATAGTCATCTTTCTAAAACGTTTGCCAGAAAATATTATACAATGAAACATTGTAGGTGGTATCAAGCTATGTTACAAACTAACACATTAAACTCTTCATAACCAGATTGGTTTTATATCTAAAATTAAACATTGTGACTTACTGGTGTGGAATAATTTTTATTTTTTAATAAGTTCATTAAAAAAAAAATTATTAATGAAAAAGTTTGTATAATTCTGGAATTTGGAATTCTGGATTTGGGGGATTTGTACCCGTTTACTGATTCGGTACCACTTACAAGAACTTGGTAGATGGGTGCTGCAGTAGTCCAAAAACCTTTTTGTTTTTTAAACATTTCATGCAAGCACAACATAAAGCATTATTTTTATAAAATGTAAACACATACAGTGCACTCCACTAATATTGGCACCCTTAGTAAATATGAGCAAAGAAGCTGTGACAATTTGTCTTTATTGTTTAACCTTTTGATCTTTTGTTAAAAAAAAAATACTCTGCTCTCATGGATATGAAACAATTGCAAACACAACACAGGTTTATCCAACGATAAAAACTGTTAAATATATGTGTGGTAACACATGGGCCAATATTCATTTAGTCATTCATCACAATGGGTAATAAGACCAAGGAATAAATCTGATGTGCGGCAAAAGGGTGATGAGCTTCACAAAATGAAAAGTGGATATAAGAAAATAGCAAAAGTCCACAATCAGGGCAATAATTAAGAAGTTCCAGTCAACTGGTAGAGGACATGTGCCTAAATAGTCTCAACACACTGTGAAGAGGATGGTTAGAGTGGCCAAAATATCTCCAAGGGTCACAGCTGGAGAATTGCAGAAGTTAGTTGCATCTTGGGGTTAGAAAGTCTTCAAAACTACAATCCGACATCACAACAAGTTGGTTTGGGAAGGTTTCAAGAAAAAAGCCTCTACTTTCATCCAAAAACAAGCTCAAGCATCTTCAGTTTGCCAGACACTACCGGAACTTCAAATGGGATTGGATTCTATGGTCAGATTAAACCAAAACAGAGCATTTTGGCAATAAACACCAGAGGTGGGTTTGGCGCACACAAAGAGGTAGCCATATGGAAAGGTACCTCATGCCCACGGTTAAATATTGTGGTGGCTCTTTAATGTTTTGGGGGTTTTTTCTGTCAGATGACCTGGACATTTTGTTAGGATACATGGAATCATAGACTATCAAATATCAACAGATATTAAATGAACACCTGACTGCCTCTTCCAGAAAGCTTAAAATGGGCCGTGGTTGGCTATTCCAGCAGGACAATGATCCAAAACATAAATCAAAATCAACACAAAAATGGTTTACGGACTACAAAAGCAAGGTCCTGCGATGGCCATTCCAGTCCCCTGACTTGAACCCCGTAGAAAACCTGTGGGGTGAACTGAATAAGAGATTCCACCAGAGTCAACCTTGAAATGTGAAAGATCTGGAGAGATTCTAGATGGAGGAATTGGTCTCAGGTCCCTTGCAATGTATTCTTTTACCCCATCAGGCATTATAGGAGACTCAGAGCTGTTATCTTGGCAAAGGGAGGTAGCACAAAGTATTGACTAAAAGGGTGCAAATAATTGTGCCACACATAATTAACACACACACATACATATATATATATATATAACAACAACAACAATTAAAATTATGGGAAAAGCAAGTCTTCTGACTTGTCTAGATTTGTAAATAGTTTACACAATGAGTTATTTTCTCTCTCTCTCTGTATGTATGTATGTGTGTGTGTGTGTGTGGTGTTTGTAATCGTTTGATATGAGAGCAGAGTATTTTTTGAACAAAAGGTTAAACAATAAAAGACACATTTTCACAGCTTTCTATGCTCATATTTACCAAGGGTGCGAATATTAGTGGAGAGCATTCTACATAAATAAAAATGTAATCTAAAAAAATATTGTTGGAAGTCAACATAGTATTTAAAATAAAAAAATAGTTAAAATGTAGATGTCTTAAGCCAGATGCACACTTTAATAAGACAAGCACCAAGTAATACAATTGTTGGAGCTATTGAATCTGGGTATTTGTCATGATTTAAAGTGAGAACAGTCTGAGGAGGAGAGTAGTTGAAATGACTTACCTGAGTAAAAAGCTGTGCGTCAGTTGACAACCAGTTGTAATCCTCCACACAGTTACGGGCACTGTTTTGTAGGTATTTCTGAAACTCTGCATATTCATTAGCCAATTTTGTTTTCAAGAACTGTAATAAAAATAAAAATTAGTCATCAAAACTAATCTAAAAAAAAAGTTATAAATCAAACACTGGCAATAATGCAATATGAAGCAAAGTCTATGTATAAGAAATCATTTGACATTAAAAATAATGCTTTGCATAAACTAACCTTAAAAGGGATCTTTTGTTTAATATGTTAGTTTGGAAAGGATTGCATTTTTATCTGCATATAACTTTTCCTGACTAGTAAACTACAGTGATAAGCCCAGAGTGAGAAGTTACTAGTGCACTCAATCTTAAAAAGATAGAAAAAAGCCAAATACAAACATATATGCATATTCTATATATAACACATTTTAATCGCAGTCTCGCTGTGCCAGTATTAAAAAAACCTGTCAGTAGAGTGTTATATTTGTGCACAAATCTGAAAGACGGCATTCTTTTTCATCTCTTTTGATCATTAAAAAGGAACAGCCAACACCAAAATTGTTATTGTTTAAAAAGATAGACAACGCCTTTACTACCCATTCCCCAGCTTTGCACCACTAACATTTCTATATTAATATACTTTATAACATTTAAATCTCTATATTTCTGCCTGTTTCTAAGCCCCTACAGACGGCCTCTTATCACATGCTTTTTTAATTTGCTTTTCACAATAGGAGACTGCAAGGTTATTTGGGCCATATAGATAACTTTGTGCTCACGCCCGTGGGTTGTGGATGACACTGCACTAATTGGCTAAAATGCAAGTCAATAGATAATAAATAGCCACGTGATAATAAAAATGTTGGAGTTGACTGTCCCTTTAAGGGTCATTGCTTGCTGTTGCGCATTCAGAACAATGGAAGGTGTATAGTATAGAACTTAGCCATAAACTCTACCACTGGATCAGAATATTTAAACTCCAGATTTGCACGCAAGTGTTATGTAACATGAATTTTAGAGCAGGTCCTTATCCCGTAGACAGAACTTTTTTTCACTTTCTGCAATTAAATTTTTTTTGTGAAAATTTTTCTGCAGGTCATTTTTAAATAAAATAAAAATTGTAAATTTGTCAGTTACACTAAAGCACCAGATCAATTGCAATGTGTTGGTTAACTGGAGAATAAAGCAATATTTAAAGTTTTATAATCTAGTGCAGTAGTTGAAAATTGCATTGCATATTAGCTGCAGACAAAAAAAGGAATTGTAAAATGTCTCTTGAATTAATTTGTTTCCTTTTCTCTTAGTCCAACATAGAAATGTAGTAATAAAAAAGGTGCATTGCTCATACGAACATCTTACATTCAGAGAAAAACAGCTTTGCAGACTGTGAAAATCTAACGAACGAGCTTGCAAAAATCTCAGAGCCAGACAAAAATCAATGCACTGTCGTTTTGTAGCACTGCATATTTGACTGTTGTCTTCAAACAACACTTTGCTCTGGATGCACTGTGTTAAGGAAAACTTATACAATGCAGCTAGAGAACAGCTCTGTTGCAGCACTGAAAAGTTAAAGTGCTAACAGTTCCTGTTCTTTCTGCAGACATGCTGCATTTTCTGTGATTACATTTAAGATCACTCTATGTTCTGCCTTGGGGGTCCTTATAGAAATATTTTTGTGGGAAATTAGCACCTGCGCTGACATTGTGCAGCGTGCACTACATCACAGTTTGCACCAAATATGTTAACCATTGACTTGTAATATGAGGGCACAAATGCAAGCGGTATGAATATTTATACAAATTATATAAGTGCTCCATACATTTTACGAATACAACACACTACGTTAGTGTGAGTTAGTCTGTGATTGTTACCGGTACACGTTTGTCTCTTGTGATTGGCTGACTATGATCAGCTAGCACCCAGTAGTGTGTTGCTGCTCCTTAAACAAAGGATATCAACAGATTAAAGCAAATTTGATAATAGAAGTAAATTTCGAACTTGTTCAAAATTGTAATTTCTATTTGAATCCTGAAAGAAAAATAGTGTTATGTCCCTTTAAGAGTTTACTATCAAACATTTGAAAGATCAGCATTTTTAACATGGGTTGCCTAAAAATGTAAAGTTAAAACTGTTTAAATTTAAACTGAACACAATATAGCAGTATCACTTGTATATGCTCACTGGATCATAGGCATGTCCATTTCCTACTAATTGATTGGCTGCTAGGTACTTCCTGATAATGTTCATTGAGGAACACATAATTCTGCTAATGTTTAAAGGGATATTCCAGCCAAAATTAGAAACATGGGTGCATTTCGGTATTGAACAGAAGAAATTTTGTAATATACATAAACAGGCAGAAATTTAGAGGTTTAAATGTTATAAAGTATATTAATATAACAATGTTGGTTGTGCAAAGCTGGGGAATGGGTAGCAAAAGGTGTTAACTATCTTTTTAAACAATAACAAAAAAAAACTGTGTTGACTGTCGCTTTAAGCATACCATATACTTGTTTTTAGCACCAATGTACACTGAAGGATTAGCTGAAATCCTTATATCACTGTCAGTGTGCACAGAAAATCCCCCACAATTATGTGCTTAACCCCTGCAAAGGTGTGAAATACACTGTAAAAGGCAGTTTCAGGACAGCAATGCAGTACTGGAACCTACCTGAATACATCTAATGAACCAATGACAAGAGGCACGTGTGAAGCCATAATTCTTCATCTAGCTCCCAGTAGTGGGTTACTGCTCCTAAGCCTATCTAGATGTGCTTTTTTTAACAAAGGATACCAAGGGAACGCAAATCTTAAAAGTGTCTCTTAAAATTGCATGCTCTGAACAAAAAGTTATTTCTGACTTTCATGGGCTTTTAAATTCCCCATGGGCAAGAAAATATTGTGACATTTGTCATGAGTAGTTTACCTGATAATGATTGTACTCTCTTAAATAAGTTATGGTTACGTTGCTATTCTTCGTGTTGTAAAACTTAATCATTAGCTGCACATACATCTTCTGCTCATGCTCACTGATACAAGAATAATGAGGGTAGGGAACACGTGGTTCTGGGAGGGACGGGCCGTCTACTACAGTATGCTGTACTTCCGGTTTCTCAGTTGCGGGTTCCGTAGGTGGAGATTTTTCCTTGTTCTTTTGTGCTGGTAGCGTTTCTTCAGGAGCCTTCTGTGCGCTAGAAAGGTCAAAGGGGTAAAAGTGAAACGCAAACATGAGAATCAAAAATTATAAAGTTAATAAAGTTAGTATAAGATAGACACGTGGATTTGAATCTTTCGTTAATGCAGAAAGCGGCTACTCACGGAATACGGCTCTTTTCAGAGCAGAAATTATTCTTGTAAATCCAGATCTTAGTGTGTTGCACTTTCATAAGGATAAATCCAGCTCTGAAAAGAGTCAAATACCATGAGTGATAGTCTTCTGCATTCAGATCCTAATGAAGGATCAAGGCGCATGTCTAGTATAAGAACTCCTAACTAACTGCTAATTACAGCATTAAAATTATACTTTTTTTAAGGTTCTCTTTTTTTTTTCTTTTGCTTTTTACTTAATATTTTTTGGTTATTAGGTACCGTGTTTTATTGCACTTCGCAGATAATGTGTTTTTTAACAAATTGAGGGTGTGTGGCAAACCTGCATCATGCAAGTCTGTCAGCATAATTTTTCCAACATACAAACACATAAACACACACACACCACCAGCAACAAGATTACGACTTGCTGAAGGCTCAGATGATTGTTAGATTTTCTTTCTTTTTTTTTTTTTAGCAACAAAGTATTTTTTAATTAAGATATGTACATTGTTTTAGACATAATGCTATTACACTCTTAATAGACTACAGTATAGTGTAAATATAACTTTTATATGCTCAGGGTAACCCAAAAATGCGACTCGCTTTATTGCGGTGGTCTGGAACCAAACCCGCATTATCTCTGAGAAACGCCTGTATATAAATTCAGATATATAGAAATTGGAATAACTTCATTTTGAAAATGGGATCTTTATTGTACTTGGCATTTATTTGTAAATAATGAAATCCCATCACTCTTAGAAATGTTTCATTGGTATAAATGGTGCCTCAAATAGGCACGCAAATCAAAATGAAACTTTCATGCTTCAAATAGAGCATTTCATTTTAAAACAACTTTCCAATTCATTACTAAATTTACTTCGCACAGCTCATGAATACTATATGACGCCAATATTTCCATTGGAAAACACAGCAGCCCTCTGGTGCTAAACAATGTAGAATGTTAAAAACATTGTTATGAGCACTCTCCGTATTTAGTGCGCAGGATACATTCACACTTCTGAGCCTAGCTATCTATGTTCTTCAACAAAGAATACCAAGAGAATGAAGCAAATTGGAATGCCATTTAAAATTGCTTCATAGTTTCACGAAATGATATATGTATTATAATAACCTGCATAAAAAAGCAAAACTTTAATTTAAGGGAGTAAAGAGCCTTTTTATAGCAGACACATGATGCTGACCATGAGAAACAAAGGAAATTGGGTGCAGTAAGTTATCTAGGAATAATTTAACAAACCCAGTAGCATTTATGCAATTATAAATAAGGTCACAGATCCTAATGGACAGTATGTAACAGTATAGATTCAAACTATAGCACAGACTTTTATCCTGCTAAAGTCATTCAGCCCTAATTCTAAAAGTAGGTTATTTTGGGAAGAATTATTGTAAAAAAAAAAAAAGAAAGAATTAAAAGGGACGGTGTACACTAATATTTTCTCCCCTTTAATGAGTTATCAATATTCCATTTTACCTACTGGAGTGTATTAAATTGTTTACAAATAACTCATTCACATTTATTTTCTCATTTGAAATATCTGATTTTGCTGATTGTTTTCCCATCTACACCAACCATTTCTGAACTTAAGTTCTAGCTACAGAAAGCATGTAAACAAAAAGGTTTAGATAAAATAATGCTCCCCTCGTTGTCTGTAACAGAGAGATACTAAAATGTTCATTTTCCATCGTTTCAAGTATTTTCCTTTTAGTAAACAGTAATACAGAATTGGACATATAAGATAATGTGGTCTGCCTTCCCTGCTAGCTCAACCTATTTCATTGCCTGGTGGTTTTAATTAGAAACAGCTCAACCCATTTCATTGAGTGGTGGTTTTAATTAGAAACAGCTATTTCATATACAAAATTATACATAAAGGTGCAATTTCCCATACATTGTAAACTCTGCAGCTGGTATAACAAGTCATTTTAAACAAATTTCTATAACGGGCCACATTTCAACAACGCATAACATGTTTCAATATTAAAAATTAAATATTATTGCAATATACATTATTGATTTGGCTTCCTTATGCTGTACAATACATTTAAAAATTGTACTAGTTCCACTTTCTACCAGGGAGGCATGGGTTAATATATTAAGCTAATTTATCTGTGAGGTTTTATTTACCCAAAATTCAAAGTCAATTGACCCCCCCCCCTCCTACCTCACATTCTCTGTACTCATTTGCTTTTTCTTAAGGCGGATAAGCAGTTTTGCATCAACAATCATAATAGGAAAAGTATTCTTTGCAATAGCAGTGAGAATACAAGGTGCTTACGTGGTAGTATTGTTGTGTGTGTAAATATATATATATATATATATATATATAACACAACGTAAAAAGGAGAGTAGAAACCTAAAATACAGGTAACTAAAAGTCTAGGCAAAAGAAAGCACAACTGTATGAAATAAATAAGAGACTAGGGCGAATTCTTGAAATACAAATAGATTTAATAAAGTTACACTAAATAAGTGCATACATCCAAACATACAATCACACAATCACATACATACAGGGATATAGAAGATGCATAAAAATGTCGAATTGGCCGTGCAGGGGACTGGTGCACCAGTATACAAAAATAGGCAAATGTTCATCACTTTGCATGTATAGGTAATATATAATTGTAATCCAAAGTATAGTGCGTGTCCTTAAAGATGCACGGACCAAATGGATACAGTCTTACCCCTTCGTGTCTAAATGTACATAGTAGCGTGAGGACATCAGGAGTCAAGGGGAGCTTACCCTCGCCGCGTCTTTTTCACAGGCATGTGTAAAGTGCAAATAGATAACAGTTCATGAGAATACCTGTCTTTTTCACGCGGTTGCTCTACCCTGAATTGTAGCTCCTGAGTATTTCCAGATGAGACAAGGGGTAGACCACAGTCAGGCAAAGGGTCCTCTGACGAAGTGCTGCAAACCGACGAGTCTTAAAGCTCGTTTCACTCCTTTCAATACAGCAGCATGGAGCTTCTTCCGGGTGCTGACGTCACGTCAGTGGCTGTGCTGATTTATAGGAATTTGGCCGCACTGGTAATGAATGTCATTGGTAGAGAGATCTGTCATTCAAAACGGCTTTGATACTTTGTAGCAACATTTTGCTTTTTTATAGCTCAGTACAGCAAGGGGTTATATACAAGGATACATTTATATTTAAACACTCATGCTTGCATACTTACATTCGATACATTGGAAGATTATATTATACATCTAATCTGTTATATTACTAATGTGTGTGTATGTACAGATTACGTGATAAAGACTATGTTTTTTTGTATTTAGTATTGCAATTACGCTATTCATAATTTATAATTTTTTAATTTATTTAATTTTTGATACTACCAAAGACTATGTAGTTACACTCAGAATGATGTGCACATATCCACAGAGGATTAAACTAAAAATGAAGCAAACTCTAATTTTTCATTGAGACCATGAGGTGCTAAGGTATTCAGTTTATATATCCATTTTGTTTCTTTGCGTAGAAGGATATTGTCAATATCCCCGCCCCGCATGCTAAGTTTCACAGATTCAATTCCAATGAAATTTAAGTCATCGGTCTTAGATTCATGAAATTGTGCATAGTGTCTTGCCACAGGGCTGTCAATATTGCATTGTTTAATATCGTCCCTATGTTCAGAAATTCGTGAACGAAGTTCTCTGAAAGTTTTACCAACGTAAAAACTTTTACAGGAACAATAAAGTAAATATATAACTCCTTTTGTGGAGCAATTAATGAAGGAGTTGATTTTATATATATGTCCTGTATTTGTATTAAAAGTTTTACTTCTCTGCATATATTGACAGCAGACACAGTGGCCACATGGAGTGCTGCCTACAATTTTCTGTGCATTTTGTTCCAACCAATTATAAGTTGGAACTTTATTGAATTCACTTTTAACCAAAATGTCTTTTAGATTATTGCAACGCCTTGCAGTCATCTGTGGATAATCTCCTACATATTGGTGAAGTGTTGTATCATTAGTTAGTAAATGCCAGTTTTTATTCAGAGTGTCTTTTACCTTACTCCAATGGGCATTATATTTAGTAATGAACCTGATCTTGTTTTCTTCATTTGTGTCATCTCTGTTCTTACATTTATATAACAGGTCTTTTCTTTGGTGTTGGGAGGCTCTATAAAGAGCTCTCTTAATGCACCTTTTGGAATAGCCTCTATCATGGAATCGGGTCGCCATCTCTTTGGCTTGTTTTTTAAATGTTTTTTCATCAGAACATATTCTGCGAAGCCGCAGAAATTGTCCGTAGGGGATTCCCTTTTTCAAATTTGTGGGGTGGTGGCTCGACCCCAGGAGGAGGCTATTGGTTGCCGTGGGATTACGAAAGACTTCTGTCTCAATTTTCCCTTCTTTTTTACTAATTTTCAGGTCCAAAAAATCAATTGAGTTTAAGTCATGATTACAGGTGAGAAAAATGTTACGGTCATTACAGTTCAAAAGAGAAATGAATTTCATCAATTCATCCTCAGTGCCGTCCCATAATAGCAGAATATCATCAACATACTTGATCCAGAGGGCCACATGTGCATCAACCACTTCGGAGTAGTACCCAAATACAATTTGGTTCTCCCAGCCGCCAAGGTGTAAACAGGCGTAGGTTGGTGCACATGTGGCCCCCATGGCGGTACCTTGTATCTGTTTGTAACACTTTGTATCAAAGATGAAAATATTGTTGTCCAGCACAAATTTTAATAAATCAATTACAAATTTGGTATGTTTCTTATAACCGTGACCTCTTGTATTGAGAAATTCTTCACATGTTTTAAGACCCATATCATGCGGGATAGAGGAATATAGGGATTCAACATCCAGGGACACTAAAATAGTGTCTTCCTGAATGTTGATCCCATCCAGTTATTTTATTACATCTGTTGAGTCTTGTACAAAAGTACGAAGATCATTGACAAATGGCTGTAAAAAATGATCTACATATTTACTGATTCCTTCCGTAGGACCTCCTATCCCTGATATTATAGGACGTCCCGGAGGGTTGGTAAGGGATTTATGTAGTTTGGGAGTCCAGTAAAATACTGGAATTTTAGGTTTTTGGTTGAATAGAAAGCTAAACTCATGGCTAGTGATTAAATTATTTCTTCGAGCATCATTTAGCATAAAAAGTAATTCGTTATGGGATTTGTGGAATTCATCAATTGAGGATTTTGAATATTGTTTAGGATCTGATAGCTGTCTCATGGCCTCTTTAATGTAGAGGTCCTGATTAAGGATGACAATATTGCCGCCCTTGTCGGCCGGCTTTATGATAAGTTCAGGGTGTCTAGTAAGCTCATTAAGGGCTTTACGTTCCCATTTGGTGAGATTATCGTTAACAATGCCTGTACTTTCGATTTTCATTAGGTCAGCCGTAACATTTTGTACAAAAACGGAAATATTGGGGATAGATGAAAAAGAGGGCATGTAGGTGGATTTTTTCTTAAAGTTAGTTCTAGGGTGTATGTCAGTAATTTCATTACTTTGCTCAGAGAACAAGGTTTCTAGATTATGAAGTGCCTCTGTTTCTTGTCTACAAGACAAATCTGATTTTTAGGAGTCATAATCTTTTTTAATGCTAACTTCCTTGCAAAAAGGTGTAAGTCTTTAGTGACCTCAAATAGGTCTAAGCTATTAGTAGGGCAGAAACTGAGGCCCTTTTCTAATACTTTAATGTGTTCACAATTCAAAGGGAAGGATGAGAGATTAACTATACCCATTTTTTGTGAGTGTGGATAGGGGCCTAGTAGAGATTTATTTTCTACTAGTTGTATCTCAGACGGTTTCTTGTCATCATATATTGACTTTGATGTCGTCTGTTCTCTCTCCCTCTCATTCCTCTCCTTTCCTGAGGCCTCCCCGTGCCTCTTCTTCCCTCCTCGTCTGGTCCTACCCCTAAAGGGTGCACCTGTGAGGTATTTTCGTTATTGTTTTTATTTTCCCCATCAGAATCCATATCGGAATTATCAGTACCTGAATCATAATAGTTTCGAGAATTAATATGATTTCTATAGATGTAGATTTTATTTTTTCTATAGTCTTCCTGGTCCCTTATTAGTTTCCTTCTTTTGCGTGATTTTATTTCGCTTTGTAGTTTCTCAATAAGTTTTTGTGTTTCTTTATTTAATTTGTCAAATGATGAGTCATTTTCAAATTTATGTAAACATTCATAGATGTCATCTACGTCTGTTTTACATTTCTCAAGTTTCTTAGCGTCTTCTTCTATTATTAGTGCAATGAGATCCAATGAACATTTGGTTAATATTTCATTCCACTTCGTTATGAAGTCATTATCTGCATCTAAACCTCTCAGATTAAGCTCCCCTTGACTCCTGATGTCCTCACGCTACTATGTACATTTAGACACGAAGGGGTAAGACTGTATCCATTTGGTCCGTGCATCTTTAAGGACACGCACTATACTTTGGATTACAATTATATATTACCTATACATGCAAAGTGATGAACATTTGCCTATTTTTGTATACTGGTGCACCAGTCCCCTGCACGGCCAATTCGACATTTTTATGCATCTTCTATATCCCTGTATGTATGTGATTGTGTGATTGTATGTTTGGATGTATGCACTTATTTAGTGTAACTTTATTAAATCTATTTGTATTTCAAGAATTCGCCCTAGTCTCTTATTTCATACAGTTGTGCTTTCTTTTGCCTAGACTTTTAGTTACCTGTATTTTAGGTTTCTACTCTCCTTTTTACGTTGTTAGATATTCACTTTTCTAGGATGCACCTGTATTTTTTATTGACTAATTAAGAGTGCTACTCACCCTGTTTTTCTTGTGTCATATATATATATATATATATATATATATATATATATATATATATATATATATATATATATATATATATATATATACACACACACAGGGAGTGCAGAATTATTAGGCAAATGAGTATTTTGACCACATCATCCTCTTTATGCATGTTGTCTTACTCCAAGCTGTATAGGCTCGAAAGCCTACTACCAATTAAGCATATTAGGTGATGTGCATCTCTGTAATGAGAAGGGGTGTGGTCTAATGACATCAACACCCTATATCAGGTGTGCATAATTATTAGGCAACTTCCTTTCCTTTGGCAAAATGGGTCAAAAGAAGGACTTGACAGGCTCAGAAAAGTGAAAAATAGTGAGATATCTTGCAGAGGGATGAAGCACTCTTAAAATTGCAAAGCTTCTGAAGCGTGATCATCGAACAATCAAACAGTAATTTGCGGTAGCTTAAGGCTGTCCCTAACATGTTTCGCAACTTCACGTTGCTTTTTCAAAGACCTTTGAAAAAGCAACGTGAAGTTGCGAAACATGTTAGGGACGATAGGGCAATGGTGAGGAGTCCTAGGAGCTCCTGTGTTTTTAGACAGCCTTAAGCTACCGCAAATTACTGTAGTCAACTATGATTTAACTTGTATTATTGAATGCTCAGATCTAACTATGTGTTAATGTTTAGCGCTGGTACCGAATGTGCTATTCTTCCTGTAATGGCTAACTCTAAATCTTATAGTATACAATAACCGGACAATAGAATTACGTTAGTGGCTATTGCCTAATAAGTTTAAATCAACCTTGAGTTGTACTGGGCATATATTCACGATACCTTTAGCTGTAAGTTATATCTGCCCCAAAGCTATTGGGCACTCAATATATTTAAAACGCAATTGTATTTGCCTTGCGTTTAATTATTAAGTGCAGCTTGATCACATAAGCACAATTTCGCCTCTAATACGGCTCATACAATAGAGCAGTGCACAAACTGAATTTGTGGCAATCCTGTTTGTATGGGAGGTGGAACATACACAGACTAAGATAGTCAGCTGCGAGTGTGCAAATCCAAACGAACATTAGGTTTAACTCTATAGACTCACAATACAAGCAGAATCTTTGAACATCTCTTTGCCACAGCTCAGATGTTACTGGGAATAGATACGTTTTATTGTATTAATAAACTACACTATTTAATTACTGGAACACTGTGAGGTACTTTAATAGATACTCAATTAAATCTGTGGTGATAGGAACAGATATGCTCCATTGTTGCAAAATATATAATTACTCAGTTGCCGCAGTACAGTTAGCTACTTAAACTGACACCAAATGAAACCGTGAGCAGACAAATCTTACCGAAGTTCGTTTAACACAGACAGCTCAAGTGCATACAACTAAGAATACAATCCTTGCAATTTAAATTTGAGTATATCCAGTAGCAACGGTTTTTATATATAACCGCAGAGGAAGTTAACATAATTAAGTTTATCCAGTTGAACAAGGATATACAATGTCTCAATAAACAGAAATTGTATCAGAATTTAGTTGAATCATTAATATACACTATAAGAGTGCTTATGTAAGTTAGCTCTTGATGTTTTGGAGTGAATAGCCTAAACCTCAATCTTTCAGTAGGCAACTGTTAATACAGAAGCGGAGTCACTTTAGAAAAGAGACTGTGTATAATTTTTGACGCAAAACGTCATATAAACAAGTTCCATCTTGCTATATATTTAGAATTTAAGTAAGTGGTGTATATAATCTCAGCTGGAAATAAGCAGAAATATAGAGAATTTTATACCCACTGTTTAACTTACACTTAACTTCGCATACAAAGATATATCATTTTGGAGATATAAATAACACGCTATATACTTAACTCTTATATAAGAATTGGTAACTTTGTATACAAAAAGTTTGGTGTATCACATCTCTAAGACGCAAGTATACAGCAGTTCCCACTCCAGCCTACATTTAACACTTAAGTACTAGGAGCAACAATCTTAACTTATATTTATTTGCTGACATCAATAAAATCGGTGCTTAAGTGTGATTTTAAGTTCATTCCTATTTTAAACGTAACCCAATAAAAGTTATATTTTAATTTGTAATCTGTTTTCTCCCCTTTCACTTATTCCTTAGGGAATAATTTGTGTCACCCAGTTAGATTTAATTTACCTTTAGACCTAGGTGTGCTATAAGGGTTGAGGATGGAGTCAAGCTCAACTCCCAGTCCTACTGCCAGTTTCTGGAAGACACCTTCTTCAAGCAGTGTTACAGGAAGAAGTCTGCATCCTTCAAGAAAAACATGATTTTCATGCAGGACAATGCTCCATCACACGCGTCCAAGTACTCCACAGTGTGGCTGGCAAGAAAGGGTATAAAAGAAGAAAATCTAATGACATGGCCTCCTTGTTCACCTAATCTGAACCCCATTGAGAACCTGTGGTCCATCATCAAATGTGAGATTTACAAGGAGGGAAAACAGTACACCTCTCTGAACAGTGTCTGGGAGGCTGTGGTTGCTGCTGCACGCAATGTTGATGGTGAACAGATCAAAACACTGACAGAATCCATGGATGGCAGGCTTTTGAGTGTCCTTGCAAAGAAAGGTGGCTATATTGGTCACTGATTTGTTTTTGTTTTGTTTTTGAACGTCAGAAATGTATATTTGTGAATGTTGAGATGTTATATTGGTTTCACTGGTAAAAATAAATAATTGAAATGGGTATATATTTGTTTTTTGTTAAGTTGCCTAATAATTATGCACAGTAATAGTCACCTGCACACACAGATATCCCCCTAAAATAGCTATAACTAAAAACAAACTAAAAACTACTTCCAAAACTATTCAGCTTTGATATTAATGAGTTTTTTGGGTTCATTGAGAACATGGTTGTTGTTCAATAATAAAATTAATCCTCAAAAATACAACTTGCCTAATAATTCTGCACTCCCTGTATATATATATATATATATATATATATATATATATATATATATATATATATATATATATATATATATATATATATATATATATATATATATATATAGATAGATTATAAAGGAATATATATTTATTTAAATACCTGTTAATATATTTTTTACTAATTAACTAAGCTGAATCAGTGCTAAACCACATTAAAGGGACAGTATACACCAATTTTCATATAACTGCATGTAATAGACACTACTATAAAGAATAATATGCACAGATACTGATATAAAAATCCAGTATATAACCGTTTAAAAACTTACTTTGAAGCTTCCCGTTTCGCTCTGTTTAAAAGGTTACTGGAACACCCACTGCAAGTAGGAAATATCAGACACCCCCCCTCCCTTTGCATATGAAAAGAGACCCTTTACACAAACAGGAGCAAGCTGGAGTAGATATACGTTGGTATTCTCCTAAAACTTTGGGGCTTGGCTAGGAGTCTGAAAATCAGAGCAATGTTATTTAAAAATAAGCAAAACTATCCATTGAAAAAAAATAAAAAAAATGTATAGGCTATATAAATGGATCATCTACAAAACATTTATGCAAAGAAGAATCTAGTGTACAAGAAAGGGACATTTTCCTTAAACAGAAATCTTTGGAAGAAGAGATAAAATTAAATCTTCGTTTTAAGGGACACTATGGCTATTCAGCTAAGCTTCTCGCTAAAATAGTCAAAGGTAGAAAAAAGAAGAACTATATTTTAGCTATTAGGGATAATGATAAAAGATACACGGAAGGGACAGATATTAGTAAAGTATTATTCGGGTATTATCAAAAATTATATACAAAGTGTAGTAATCATTCTCAGAATCGAGAAAAATTCTGGTCACAAATAGATATCCCCAGAGTCTCACAGGATTTTTTGGAGAAACTTAATGCCCCTATATCCATGGAAGAGATAGGTGAAGCAATTGAAAAAGCTAAGCTAAATAAAGCTGCTGGGCCAGATTGTCTACCTGTAGAATACTACAAAATTTTGGCAGAAGCGATCAAACCCACCTTAGAAAAACTATATAATAGTTATTTTATAAATAGTAATCCACCGTCAGAATATTTTGCGGCTGCTAATATATCCCTAATTCTTAAAAAGGGTAAAGATGCGGAGGATCCAGCCTCATACAGACCAATTTCCGTACTTAATGCGGATTACAAAATATTGTCCTCTATTTTAGCATCTAGATTAATGTTAGGTCTTGATGAAGTTATACACCCAGATCAGACGGGGTTCATGGTCTCAAGAAATGCATCCAAAAATATACGGAGAGTGATAACCTTATTAGACTATATGTGGAATGTAAGCCAAAAGACGGGTAGACAATTTAAACATGATAGCGCCCTTTTAACACTAGATGCAGTCAAAGCATTTGACTCTATTGAATGGGGGTATCTATTTGAGGCTCTTGGAAAATTTGGGTTTAAAAATCATCCGTAATATTTATCAGTGTCCAATATCATACTTGCTGATTAATAATAATTTAACTCCAGGGATCAAACTAAAAAAGGGTACTAGGCAAGGATGCCCGCTATCCCCTCTACTTTTCAATTTAGCATT
Organism: Bombina bombina; assembly: GCF_027579735.1. Classification (NCBI taxonomy): domain Eukaryota; kingdom Metazoa; phylum Chordata; class Amphibia; order Anura; family Bombinatoridae; genus Bombina; species Bombina bombina. The sequence goes on from NC_069504.1 coordinate 493,779,336, forward strand.
GGAACCGTTGGCGATAAGATTAAGGGACATTGTAGAAGGGATTACTATCGGTAAGACGGTCCTCAAAACCTTTTTATATGCGGATGATATACTAATATGTTTATATAATACGCATAGGGCTATTCCCACAGTGATAGATTGTCTGAATTTTTTCAGTTCATTTTCAGGTTATAAAGTAAATTATAATAAAAGTGAGTTAATGTGGATTCAAAAAACAAGTCATGCATCTGCCAATTTTGAGTTTAGAGAGGTGGAGTCTCTTAGATATCTTGGAATCTTTCTTCATAGAAATCCCTTAAAATGGTATGGTCTTAATTTTTATCCTTTATTACAGAAAATGTATTCTGATTTGAAACTCTGGGATGTATTCCCGCTATCAATGACTGCCAGAGTAAATCTTATCAAGACAATAGTCTTTCCCCGGCTTCTTTTCTTATTACAAAATCTTCCATTAGTTTTAAACCAAACAGACATACAGAAACTGAACTCCAGTTTCTCCAAATTTATTTGGAATAACAAGAAACCACGTATCGCAATAGAAAAACTGATGCAACCACGTGAAGCTGCTGGTCTAGCATTACCTAATGTAAGATTCTATAATCTTGCAGCTCTGAGCAAAATTGCGTTGGATTGGCTTATAGAAACTAGCTGGTTCTCAACTCCAGAAATGGAGAATGTCTTAGTTGTCCCTTTCTCACTCAAAGCCTTATTACATATTCAATCTAAAGAAATCCCGAATAATATAAAGAGTTTAATATCTATGCAAAATATTATTCTCGCATGGCAAAAACTCTGTACTCTAATGAGCATAGATTATTCATACTCAGAATATCTACCTTTAATAGGCAATCCCGAATTTTCTCCTGGAAATAACCAGGGGATATATAGAGAATGGTATAGCAAAAATCTTAAGTTAGTTGGTCAATTTTTTACAGAGGAGAGACAAATCATATCTTTTGACAATTTAAAATCTCAGTTCGACTTATCCAGTAATAGCTTATATGCTTATCTGCAAGTGCATCATTTTATAACATCTAAGAGATGGAATGGCAGTGAGACAGTCGCTTGGTCGGAAGTTAGGTCCATTATGGTCGTTGCCCGGGTCAAAGCGCCCTCAATATCACTACTATACAGTATTATGCTTGCCAAACAAAGTGATTCCTTTTTGTAAAATGGAGATCTTTAATACCAGTTATAGATCATGACACATTAAGAGACAGCTGTAAATCATTAAATAAATGTTGCATTCCAATAAGCTGGAAAGAAAGCCACATGAAACTTATCAATAATTTTTATTGTACGCCAGTGAAAATGGCTAAAATGTTTTCCGGTCCGGACTTCCTTTGTCCAAGATGTGCTTCTAGAAGTGCAGATATCTTACACATGTTCTGGCAGTGCCCCAGGATTGGACAATTTTGGAAGAGGGTTGTCTTTTGGATAAATAGACTGTATCAATCTAATATTCATTTTGATGTAGAAGACATACTATTTCTAACGGATCGCTCCAGTCAAGGAGCAGCTTTACAAAATAAGATTTCAAATACAGTTATATTACTGGTTAGACATTTAATTTTAAAAAATTGGAAGTCCAAAAAGATGCCAGGTTTTTCAGTATTCATTAAAACGGTTCAGATGCAGATAATTTTTTAATCTTTCCATCACAGAGAGGCAAATGAACGAGGAATTAAAAAGTTCTTATTGGGATGGTTACCAATAATTAAGATATTCTCGGAAGATATACAAAAGACTATACTATACCCATTCTTAAGTTCTGAATGTTTTTATGATCTGGTTCTGTTAGGTGACTTCCCACCCGAGTGGGTCTCAAGTTATAGGTAGACAAATCTAAATAGTTATGAGAAGTATGGTAAGGAAATGGCTACGATAGGTATCCTAGTGGTGTGGGGAACGCCAGCGGGATAGGGTGGAGAGCAGGAGTTTTTTGGGGGGTTTTTTTTTCTTCTTTTCCTCCCTCGTTTTTTCCCTCTTTTTTCTTCTTTTTATCCTCATGTATAAAATGTGCTGCCAAGGCTAAAAGAAGATTTAATTTTTGGTATGTTTTTTCTTTTTTTTTTTTGGCAAAATGGATAATGTGGATAAATGATGTCTATATATCATGTCATTTTTGCAGGTTGAATATTGTATCCACCAATTTTGTTTTGAATTGTCGATTGTCGATTGTTTCCATCTGGTTTGGTGTGTTTTTTTGTAACATGCCTAAATTGTAAGATTATTTTCATGGCAGCATCAAATAAAACATAATTTATGTAAGAACTTACCTGATAAATTCATTTCTTTCATATTAGCAAGAGTCCATGAGCTAGTGACGTATGGGATATACATTCCTACCAGGAGGGGCAAAGTTTCCCAAACCTCAAAATGCCTATAAATACACCCCTCACCACACCCACAATTCAGTTTAACGAATAGCCAAGAAGTGGGGTGATAAAAAAGTGCGAAAGCATATAAAATAAGGAATTGGAATAATTGTGCTTTATACAAAATCATAACCACCACAAAAAAAGGGCGGGCCTCATGGACTCTTGCTAATATGAAAGAAATGAATTTATCAGGTAAGTTCTTACATAAATTATGTTTTCTTTCATGTAATTAGCAATAGTCCATGAGCTAGTGACGTATGGGATAATGACTACCCAAGATGTGGATCTTTCCACACAAGAGTCACTAGAGAGGGAGGGATAAAATAAAGACAGCCAATTCCTGCTGAAAATAATCCACACCCAAAATAAAGTTTAACAAAAAACATAAGCAGAAGATTCAAACTGAAACCGCTGCCTGAAGTACTTTTCTACCAAAAACTGCTTCAGAAGAAGAAAATACATCAAAATGGTAGAATTTAGTAAAAGTATGCAAAGAGGACCAAGTTGCTGCTTTGCAGATCTGGTCAACCGAAGCTTCATTCCTAAACGCCCAGGAAGTAGAAACTGACCTAGTAGAATGAGCTGTAATTCTCTGAGGCGGAATTTTCCCGACTCAACATAGGCAAGATGAATTAAAGATTTCAACCAAGATGCCAAAGAAATGGCAGAAGCTTTCTGGCCTTTTCTAGAACCGGAAAAGATAACAAATAGACTAGAAGTCTTACGGAAAGATTTCGTAGCTTCAACATAATATTTCAAAGCTCTAACAACATCCAAAGAATGCAACGATTTCTCCTTAGAATTCTTAGGATTAGGACATAATGAAGGAACCACAATTTCTCTACTAATGTTGTTGGAATTCACAACTTTAGGTAAAAATTCAAAAGAAGTTCGCAACACCGCCTTATCCTGATGAAAAATCAGAAAAGGAGACTCACAAGAAAGAGCAGATAATTCAGAAACTCTTCTGGCAGAAGAGATGGCCAAAAGGAACAAAACTTTCCAAGAAAGTAATTTAATGTCCAATGAATGCATAGGTTCAAACGGAGGAGCTTGAAGAGCTCCCAGAACCAAATTCAAACTCCAAGGAGGAGAAATTGACTTAATGACAGGTTTTATACGAACCAAAGCTTGTACAAAACAATGAATATCAGGAAGAATAGCAAACTTTCTGTGAAAAAGAACAGAAAGAGCAGAGATTTGTCCTTTCAAAGAACTTGCGGACAAACCCTTATCTAAACCATCCTGAAGAAACTGTAAAATTCTCGGTATTCTAAAAGAATGCCAAGAAAAATGATGAGAAAGACACCAAGAAATATAAGTCTTCCAGACTCTATAATATATCTCTCGAGATACAGATTTACGAGCCTGTAACATAGTATTAATCACAGAGTCAGAGAAACCTCTTTGACCAAGAATCAAGCGTTCAATCTCCATACCTTTAAATTTAAGGATTTCAGATCCTGATGGAAAAAAGGACCTTGTGACAGAAGGTCTGGTCTTAACGGAAGAGTCCACGGTTGGCAAGAGGCCATCCGGACAAGATCCGCATACCAAAACCTGTGAGGCCATGCCGGAGCTACCAGCAGAACAAACGAGCATTCCTTCAGAATCTTGGAGATTACTCTTGGAAGAAGAACTAGAGGCGGAAAGATATAGGCAGGATGATACTTCCAAGGAAGTGATAATGCATCCACTGCCTCCGCCTGAGGATCCCGGGATCTGGACAGATACCTGGGAAGTTTCTTGTTTAGATGGGACGCCATCAGATCTATTTCTGGAAGTTCCCACATTTGAACAATCTGAAGAAATACCTCTGGGTGAAGAGACCATTCGCCCGGATGCAACGTTTGGCGACTGAGATAATCCGCTTCCCAATTGTCTACACCTGGGATATGAACCGCAGAGATTAGACAGGAGCTGGATTCCGCCCAAACCAAAATTCGAGATACTTCTTTCATAGCCAGAGGACTGTGAGTCCCTCCTTGATGATTGATGTATGCCACAGTTGTGACATTGTCTGTCTGAAAACAAATGAACGATTCTCTCTTCAGAAGAGGCCAAAACTGAAGAGCTCTGAAAATTGCACGGAGTTCCAAGATATTGATAGGTAATCTCACCTCCTGAGATTCCCAAACTCCCTGTGCCGTCAGAGATCCCCACACAGCTCCCCAACCCGTGAGACTTGCATCTGTTGAAATTACAGTCCAGGTCGGAAGCACAAAAGAAGCCCCCTGAATTAAACGATGGTGATCTGTCCACCATGTTAGAGAGTGTCGAACAATCGGTTTTAAAGATATTGTTTGAGATATCTTCGTGTAATCCTTGCACCATTGCTTCAGCATACAGAGCTGAAGAGGTCGCATGTGAAAACGAGCAAAGGGGATCGCGTCCGATGCAGCAGTCATAAGACCTAGAATTTCCATGCATAAGGCTACCGAAGGGAATGATTGTGACTGAAGGTTTCGACAAGCTGCTATCAATTTTAGACGTCTCTTGTCTGTTAAAGACAGAGTCATGGACACTGAATCCATCTGGAAACCCAGAAAGGTTACCCTTGTCTGAGGAATCAAAGAACTTTTTGGTAAATTGATCCTCCAACCATGATCTTGAAGAAACAACACAAGTCGATTCGTATGAGATTCTGCTAAATGTAAAGACTGAGCAAGTACCAAGATATCGTCCAAATAAGGAAATACCACAATACCCTGTTCTCTGATTACAGACAGAAGGGCACCGAGAACCTTTGTAAAAATTCTTGGAGCTGTAGCTAGGCCAAACGGCAGAGCCACAAACTGGTAATGCTTGTCCAGAAAAGAGAATCTCAGGAACTGATAATAATCTGGATGAATCAGAATATGCAGATATGCATCCTGTAAATCTATTGTGGACATATAATTCCCTTGCTGAACAAAAGGCAAGATAGTCCTTACAGTTACCATTTTGAACGTTGGTATCCTTACATAACGATTCAATATTTTTAGATCCAGAACTGGTCTGAAGGAATTCTCCTTCTTTGGTACAATGAAGAGATTTGAATAAAACCCCATCCCCTGTTCCTGAACTGGAACTGGCATAATTACTCCAGTCAACTCTAGATCTGAAACACATTTCAGAAATGCTTGAGCTTTTACTGGATTTACTGGGACACGGGAAAGAAAAAATCTCTTTGCAGGAGGTCTCATCTTGAAACCAATTCTGTACCCTTCTGAAACAATGTTCTGAATCCAAAGATTGTGAACAGAATTGATCCAAATTTCCTTGAAAAAACGTAACCTGCCCCCTACCAGCTGAGCTGGAATGAGGGCCGCACCTTCATGTGGACTTAGAAGCAGGCTTTGCCTTTCTAGCTGGCTTGGATTTATTCCAGACTGGAGATGGTTTCCAAACTGAAACTGCTCCTGAGGATGAAGGATCAGGCTTTTGTTCTTTGTTGAAACGAAAGGAACGAAAACGATTATTAGCCCTGCTTTTACCTTTAGATTTTTTATCCTGTGGTAAAAAAGTTCCTTTCCCACCAGTAACAGTTGAAATGATGGAATCCAACTGAGAACCAAATAATTTGTTACCCTGGAAAGAAATAGAAAGTAAAGTTGATTTAGAAGCCATATCAGCATTCCAAGTTTTAAGCCATAAAGCTCTTCTAGCTAAAATAGCTAGAGACATAAACCTGACATCAACTCTGATAATATCAAAAATGGCATCACAGATAAAATTATTAGCATGCTGAAGAAGAATAATAATGTCATGAGAATCACGATGTGTTACTTATTGCGCTAAAGTTTCCAACCAAAAAGTTGAAGCTGCAGCAACATCAGCCAAAGATATAGCAGGTCTAAGAAGATTACCTGAACACAGATAAGCTTTTCTTAGAAAGGACTCAATTTTCCTATCTAGAGGATCCTTAAACGAAGTACCATCTGACGTAGGAATAGTAGTACGTTTAGCAAGGGTAGAAATAGCCCCATCAACTTTAGGGATTTTGTCCCAAAATTCTAATCTGTCAGACGGCACAGGATATAAATGCTTAAAACGTTTAGAAGGAGTAAATGAATTACCCAATTTATCCCATTCTTTGGAAATTACTGCAGAAATAGCATTAGGAACAGGAAAAACTTCTGGAATAACCACAGGAGCTTTAAATACCTTATCCAAACGTTTAGAATTAGTATCAAGAGGACCAGAATCCTCTATTTCTAAAGCAATTAGAACTTCTTTAAGTAAAGAACGAATAAATTCCATTTTAAATAAATATGAAGATTTATCAGCATCAACCTCAGAGACAGAATCCTCTGAACCAGAGGAGTCATCAGAATCAGAATGATGATGTTCATTTAAAAATTCATCTGTAGGGAGAGAAGTTTTAAAAGATTTTTTACGTTTACTAGAAGGAGAAATAACAGACATAGCCTTCTTTATGGATTCAGAAACAAAATCTCTTATATTATCAGGAACATTCTGCACCTTAGATGTTGAGGGAACTGCAACAGGCAATGGTACTTTACTAAAGGAAATATTATCTGCTTTAACAAGTTTGTCATGACAATCAATACAAACAACAGCTGGAGAAATAGCTACCAAAAGTTTACAGCAGATACACTTAGCTTTGATAGATTCAGCACTTGACAGCGATTTTCCTGTAGTATCTTCTGACTCAGATGCAACGTGAGACATCTTGCAATATGTAAGAGAAAAAACAACATATATATAAAGCAAAATTGATCAAATTCCTTAAATGACAGTTTCAGGAATGGGAAAAAAATGCCAAAGAACAAGCTTCTAGCAACCAGAAGCAATAAAAAATGAGACTTAAATAATGTGGAGACAAAAGCGACGCCCATATTTTTTCGCGCCAAATAAGACGCCCACATTATTTGGCGCCTAAATGCTTTTTGGCGCCAAAAATGACGCCACATCCGGAACGCCGACATTTTTGGCGCGAAATAACGTCAAAAAATGACGCAACTTCCGGCGAAACGGAAATAGAATTTTTGCGCCAAAAAAGTCCGCGCCAAGAATGACGCAATAAAATGAAGCATTTTCAGCCCCCGCGAGCCTAACAGCCCACAGGGAAGAGTCAAATTTTTGAAGGTAAGAAAAAATGGTTAAATCAAAATGCATTATCCCAAATATGAAACTGACTGTCTGAAAATAAGGAAAGTTGAACATTCTGAGTCAAGGCAAATAAATGTTTGAATACATATATTTAGAACTTTATAAACAAAGTGCCCAACCATAGCTTGGAGTGTCACAGAAAATAAGACTTACTTACCCCAGGACACTCATCTACATATAGCAGATAGCCAAACCAGTACTGAAACGAGAATCAGCAGAGGTAATGGTATATATAAGAGTATATCGTCGATCTGAAAAGGGAGGTAAGAGATGAATCTCTACGACCGATAACAAGGAACCTATGAAATAGACCCCGTAGAAGGAGATCACTGCATTCAAATAGGCAATACTCTCCTCACATCCCTCTGACATTCACTGCACGCTGAGAGGAAAACCGGGCTCCAACTTGCTGCGGAGCGCATATCAACGTAGAATCTAGCACAAACTTACTTCACCACCTCCATCGGAGGCAAAGTTTGTAAAACTGAATTGTGGGTGTGGTGAGGGGTGTATTTATAGGCATTTTGAGGTTTGGGAAACTTTGCCCCTCCTGGTAGGAATGTATATCCCATACGTCACTAGCTCATGGACTCTTGCTAATTACATGAAAGAAATATCTTTTTTTTTAAAAAAAAGAAGAATCTAGTGTATAATGTCCCTTTAAGGGAACGGAAGAGGGCAGGCTACCCCAGTCTCTTTCCTTAACTGCACATGTGCAAACAGAGTTTATGCTATATCTGTGTATTAGTTTGTGATTTGTTAGCAAGGGTTCTTTTGTTCTGGGGGAAACGGAAAGCAGTTAAAAAAAAAAAAAAAACATAAAATAATATGCTCATTTGACAAAATAAAGCTTCATTATTTATTGCGAAATTCTTCTCAGATATGAAGGTAAATTGTTATGCATCTTAAGATTTGTGTTCCTTTAAGAACCTTTGTCATTGGAATGTTCAAAATTTGACCCATTGATGCACTACATTGAAATTTTGAAAAAAGCGAGATGTTACTCAGGATTTTATAGCTATTTTGAGGCAAAAGGAACCAGATGAGAAATAATACACCTGCACCTCTAAATCACACAGAATACTAGTGCATATTGATCTATTTTTAAATTCTAAAGCAAACCAAATGTTAGAAACACAAATTAACAATGTTCTGCTATCTTGAGCTATCACCATTTAAATGTCATTACATAAATCTTGTTTTTCAGAATATTAATGTCAGAGTAAATTAACAGCATAAAAATATGTAGTAGTATAACAGCATACATTGATTTTCCTTAATATATGTTCTAATGCATTAGATCAGTTCCTTTTTGCATTTTTAGAGGGACAGTGTATTGTAAAACAGTTTTCTCCTTCATGTTTCCAACGACATGTTGTATAAAAGAGTATAAAAGTTATGCGAAATTGCTCATTGAGGTTTATTTTTGCATATGAAAAAGCTGATGTTGATATTTGACACCATAACCCATTAAAATTGTCTGAGCTTGCAGGGAATTCAGCGCTCCTTATTTGATCACTTTCTCTACACAAAAATGCTTCCTTGTCTTATCTTTGTATGTAGAACAAAGCCCAATATGTAGAGAGCAGTTGAAAATTAACAAATAACTTCTCTCTCCTACCCATCACTGAGAGTTATATTTCTTCTGCTGGCTATATTAACATATAGAGGGAAGAAAGGGAGAAAAAGAGAGGCCCTTGTGTGTACCAGTAGAACAATACAGATTAATTGTAAATATCCATAACAGGGTACTCACATTTTATTGGAGCACTCATACAGTGCTATCAGGCACGTACTGGGTAATCACAGCAACCCAGCTTGCTTTATTCCAACGTGTAGACAGGAACACTCGTGGATGGATTCCTAGGAGCTGGATTAACCGATTGCCCTCAAGAGCAACTCCACAGGGTGGATCCAGGAGGCAAGGGAGCACACAGGGACTTCCAGGAACTTCCAAACAGGGCAAATCCAATCCCAATAATAGTAGTAGGTAGGTGGTGTAAAAGGATCAGTGGAGGTTCCAATATTAGTTTAAAAAGTAAAATTTATTTAAAACAATAATAAAAACAGGAACCAACAGGTAGGGCAAACAGTGACCCTCCTTGTAATCATGCAACGCGTTTCTCAGCACCAACGCTGTTTCATCAATATTAATATATTGGAAACTCCACTGATCCTTTTACACCACCTACCTACTATTATTATTGGGATTGGATTTGCCCTGTTTGGAAGTTCCTGGAAGTCCCTGTGTGCTCCCTTGCCTCATGGATCCACCCTGTGGAGTTGCTCTTGAGGGCAATCGGTCAATCCAGCTCCTAGGAATCCATCCACTAGTGTTCCTGTCTACACGTTGGAATACAGTAAGCTGGGTTGCTGTGATTATCAAGTACGTGCCTGATAGCACTGTATGAGTGCTCCAATAAAATGTGAGTACCCTGTTGTGGATATTTACAATTCATCTGTATTGTTCTACTGGTACACACAAGCGCCTCTCTTTTTCTCCCTTTCTTCCCTCTAGACGTCACTCTTCTTTGATGTGAGGAGAGAGCAGCTTCCTTGATCATCTGTGCTGTATTTGTATCACCTTTCTTACTTGGATCTACCATTGGGACTTTGTGCCTTAAGAGAGACTATTGGTTCTATAATTTTTTTACTATCTCATTGATTTATATATTATATATTTTATTTCTGAATGCCAATTTATTTCATCTTCTATCATATTAACATATGACATATAGCTATTTTCATTTATTTACATATATACCTTGTGAACATATTCTATATGTTGTGACTTATTTGGTTGTTTTTTTAGTGCGCCCCCTATTAGGATCTCTTTAGTGAGATTCTTGTTGTTTGTTTTCTATATTTACATAGCTTTTCTATACCCAATAAAGTATTGAAATGTTCAGTATATGTGGGAATATGAGGCAACAAGCAGTTATTTAGAATGTCAAAATAAATGTAAAGGAGCTGTAAAGGAATCCGTTACACTTTTTTTTTTTTTTTTTTTTTTTTTTAAAAAAAGCTTTATTGCGTGATCAGTTGTAAATTAACAGCATGAATAAGATACAATAATATGATATTGTTACATCTTACATTGCATTCATATATATTATCCGTTTTAACATTACTAATGGTAGTTAGTTGCTTGAAATTATAACCTATTGTTCATCAGTGAAAATCCATATGCTGCTTAACATTTGTAACATCTTGAGTAGACAACAATTGGACCAGACTTATTCCAACTCAATTCTCCAACTAAAATAGTCGGAATGTTCACACACATTTCTGAAGAATGTATTTCATATAAGAAGGAAGGAAGATAAGAAAGAGAAGGAAAAGAAAGTGAAAAGTGACCACAGACAGTGAGGGAGATGGGGGAAGAGAACAAAAAAAAAAAAAAAAGGGGGGGGGGGAGGAAGACATCCAGTTCGACACACTCTCTAGGCCATTGCAAGATCAATTAAGCTCCTCTACTACTATCAGCATCCTATATGTCTCTGCCCTCCCAGATTAATATCATATATTCATGTGTTTCCATTTTACCAGACTTCATATAATGGAACCGTTCCAAACTTAGTAGATCCCTGACCCCAGCCCTCCACTCCCCTAGAGTCGGCACCTGTGGGGACTTCCAGTGCTTCGGGATGAGTCCCTTTGCACAGCTCAGAAACAGGAGGAACAAATGACGTTTCGCTTCTTCAATGATCTTTGGTATTTCATGATAAATGAGGTACTTAGGATTGGGAGGTAAAATCATTTTCAGGAGCCTACTGGCCTCCCCAAACACTCCCTCCCAAAAGGGCTATACAAGAGGGCACTGCCACCACAAGTGCAACAACGAACCTTCCTCCCCACAGCCCCTCCAGCACTCCCCGTTCAAATGATGGTACATCTTTCTCAGCCTCTGCGGAGTCATATACCACCTGCTCAGGAATTTGAAATGCATTTCCTGTAGCCGCATCGACACCAAAGCTTTTTTCGCTTTACTGAAAATTGATCGCCATGCCAGTGTGTCAAACTCAACGCCCAGTTCTCTGTGCCATGCAGCCACATATGAAGGCTTAGCCTCTCCATCCCCCTCTATTAGCATTTTATACAGTAAGGAGACTAGGTGGCGCGGAAAGATTGGTGAGGTACACAGTGCCTCAAATGGAGTTTTCTGTCTGGTCAAGAATTCTCTATTTCGTGCATTATTGAAAAAATGCGTCAACTGTGCCACCCGAAACCATGAGGAAAACATCCGAGGATTCCAGGCCGCCAGTTCTGCTTGTGGCTTAAGACGATACTGATTAATTACATTCGATATGGTTACTTCGGAAAGTGCATAGGACGACCCCGGAGAGTACATCCTGTCTGCCATTCCGTTATCAGGGTTTTCACACACAGGAGTGACCGGTGCGGTAGCTGAAGAGATATAGCCTTTGGTTTTAATAAGCTTATCCCATTCACGGAACACATCTTCCATGAGAGGATACAGTGAAATGCATTTAGGATGGTGCCCCGCGCTTATCCAAGCCAAGGAGCCGACATTGCCTCTCTGAAGAATCTCTCTATCCAGTCCTAATCCATTGATCCATGACACCATTCAACAATTCGCTGGAGAATCATAGCTCTATGATACTCAAACAGCAAAGGCACTCCTGCTCCTCCTCCACTTCTGGGCAGATACATAGTTTTTTTGCTTATCCTGGGTTTCAAGTCTTTCCAGATATAAGATTCGATTATCATTTGGATTTGATGTATCAAGTGCTCGGCCGCTGCCAGGGGGACCATTTGCATAACATATAGCACTCTGGGCAACACATTCATTTTTGCCACATGAATTCTTCCCATCCATGAGATGGATTTATTTTTCCATGATGCCAGATCTCCTGCAATAGCATCTCTGATATTTTTACTATCTCCCTAAGTGAGGGAGCAAGCCAGATGCCAAGATAGCTCAACTGTTTCTCAGCTATTTTCAGAGGACATCCATGGATCTGCTTCTCGAAAGCCTCGTGTGGCATGGCGATATTCAAAATCACTGATTTCGAGAGATTGAGCAAAAAGTCTGAGACTCAGCCATATGCTTCAAACTTCGCCAGAGCCGCCTGCAACGAGGCACCATTATCTGCCAGAGTCATCAGCACATCATCTGTGTACATTATTAATTTATGTTCTGTCTCTCCAACCCGTAAACCACGAATAGCAGTATTAGCTCTTATCTTGCTGGCCAGGACCTCCATCACAAGGGCAAATAGCAGAGGAGAAAGCGGACACCCCTGCCTCGTCCCGTTGGAAATCGTAAAGGGAATAGAGAGCATCCCATTCACCCTGACTCGCGCACTCGGGTCAGAGTACAAAGAAAATACCCCATTAACAAAACGGGGACCGAGCCCCACCTTCATCAAAGTGTGGCGCATAAAAGACCAATTAACCCGGTCAAATGCCTTTTCCGCGTCCGTCGATACAAGTATCAGCGGTGCGGAATTGGCATGTGCGGCAGAGATCAGCTGGAGGACCCTAAGAGCATTGTCCCGCGCTTCTCTAGCAGGAATGAAGCCTGCCTGGTCCGTAGATATCAACTGAGGTAGATATTTTTTAAGGCGGTTTGCCATGACCTTCGCCAAAATCTTAACATCAACGTTAAGGAGAGAACTTGGTCTATAGCTACCTGGTTGATTCACTGGTTTGTTGGGTTTGGGAATGACCGAAATGAAAGCTTCCAGCATCGATCGAGGCAGAGCCGGCTCACATGAAAGACGATTAAACAGATGATGCAAACGAGGCACAAGAATTTCTGCAAAGATTTTGTAATAACGTGCCCCGATTCCATCAGGGCCCGGGTTTTTACTGACTTGAAGGCTCTTAATAGCCTCTCTAATCTCTTCTGGCACAAAGGGAGCCTCTAAATGCTCTGTCTCGTCCTCCGATAATCGCGGCATGTCTATTTCCTCTAAATAGTCTATGACCTCCTGCTCCGAGTTGTGGTCGATTCGATGCTCGTCCCTCCCCTCATTCATTGAGTGAATGTTGTAGAGGGAATCATAAAAGCTCCCAAAGGTATTGGCAACTGATTGCCCATCTTTATGTACCACTCCATGGTCAACAATTAACTCAAAGACATATGAGTTAAGTCTTTTTCGTGCAAGCGCACAAGCCAAGAGTTTCACCGCCTTATTGCCATGTTCAAAAAACCTCTGCCGCAACACAAGTGTCTTTTTGTGTTGCTCCTCTTGCAAATGCCTCAGCAAAGCTGATCTAGCCTCTGCAAGTTCCTCCTGCAACCCGTTGTCATTAGGGATATTATTGTGTGCTGCTTCCTTCTGAGCCACCTGTGCTAGCAAGTTTGCATATAACTCTCTTTTAGATCTACGTAATACAGCACAGTGCCTCATCAAAATGCCTCTGAGCACACATTTGTGCGCCTCCCAGACAGTGAAGCTATCAACCACGTTGTCTGTATTTAGGCGAAAGTATTCTTCAAGGTTTTCTTGCAACTCTTTTATCAGGAGCTGATCATTCAAAAGATATTCATCTAACCTCCAGATATAAGGTGTTATTGGAGAGTCTGGCCAGTCAATCGTGCATCGAACCGGAGCATGGTCCGACCAAGTGATTGTATTAATGTTACTGTTTGTTATAACTGCCAGGCCCGCGGAGTCCGCAAATAAATAATCTATCCTTGTATATTTCCTATGAGGATGTGAATAAAATGTGTAGTTTTTAATTAAGGGATGATACGTACGCCAGACATCATGCGAGGTCCGCGAGGGACCTAGAGAGATGTTTAATCACTTTGTGGGGAGCGCTGGATAGACCATCAGAGGTGTCCAGGGTAGGGTCCAAGGACACATTAAAGTCCCCCCCTAAGTAAAGAGTGCCCTCCTGTACCTCCATGATTTTAAGCATAACTTTTTTAAAGAACAGGTCCTGAGCTTTGTTAGGGAAGTATAGATTGGCCAGTGTCATGGGTCTGCCATATAACCTGCCAGTAAAGATTAGGTACCTACCATTTGGGTCTCCTATCATTTGATCTAACTGAAAAGGCACCGTGGGACGGAAAAGTATTCCCACTCCATTCTTTTTTGATGGTCCTGAGGCAAAGTAGGCTATCGGGAAGTGTCTATTAAACCATTTCGGTTCCCTCATTTTGGAGAAATGCGTCTCCTGGATAAAGACTAAGTCGCCACCCATCCTATGAAGGTCCCGGGTCACTATAGATCTCTTATTTGGACCATTAAGGCCCTTAACATTGATAGTGATAAGTTCAATTGTGTGACACCTAGCTGATGTATGTGAGTTAGCCATTTGTAAGTTATTTAATATACACACCCACACACACACACACAAGGGGGAGAGAAAAAAAAATAAAAACGAGGGGAAGAGGAAGGGGAGGTAAGGATTAGCTAATCAAAGTATGCAGCTGAAATGGTATAGATCTCAGTCACAGTTAAGGAAAAGATGAACTCAGGGTAGAGTACAAAGAGATAGTGAAATAAGGAAAGGGTTCAGAGGCCTAGTGTAGACCAAGACTAAAAATAGAAGATCACCTTTCCCAAGGAAAATAAGTGGGCTAGGTTTAAGATGGAAAGGATATTAACCAAGCCAAGAGAAAACAAAAGGTAACAATCAACCGGAGGTAGTAACCTCATCACTCTTATACATGTAATATCAACAGAAAAATAAACTTTGTTGGTAATCATGACCCAGAATACACATGAAAACAGTAATGTTAGAACCGAACATACAATCGAATAAAACCACAGAAGTCAACTGTGATCCCCCCGCCCGCGAAAAACCTGATAAAGGAAGGCTCTCAACCCTGCAAGCAACCATATACCTAAATCTTCTATATCCCCTCCTTTAACAATACCTCCCTCCCCTCTTTACCCTTTCCCCCCCCTTTTTTTTTTTTTATTATTATTTATTTATTTGCCCTAACTGTGATGACTCCAGTTTGAGATTGTAATGCACTGCAAAAGGGGCATTGAGCATAATAAAGTTAAAGTGCATCTTGTTCCCAATTTACTACCACTATTGTGCCTTTGATTGATAAGGAGGGGCAGCCCCCAAGGCTAAGGTGAGTGTACTGCTCTTACCTTCGCAAGCCTCAGAAGATTCATCAAAAAGCAGTATGCCAGCCTTTTGAACCCTGTAGGGAATGATAGTGTGTTGGGCTTTGAAAACTGCCTAATCCCCAAACCACCCCTCCCATCATTGCTAGAGGAAGAGAACAAACATGAGATACATATTAAAACATAAACATTTGGATTACAATGCTTTTATAACTCTCATATGAACCCCAACTAACCCCAATATTCCCCACCCCCCTAGAAAGAGCTTAAGACTTCTTACATATGTATACGGTACACTGCAGTTTATAATTAGTGAAATGTTATGACAAATCCAATCCTCCTCTGAAACTACAGCCCAGATGGCCGTCGTATTGCTAGAGCAGTAAATTCAGTCAGATAACATTTTTGCCCAAAGTAAATGAAATGTTTGTTCCATAAACAACCTAAACTGTGCATCTACAAACACATAGTTCTACCTTTATTGTAGCAGGCTGTAGGAAGTCCCACATTGATCAGTCACTTGTGAAGCCTGATCATTTATGTAGATGAAAAGAAATATATCACAAAACAAATGATAACCTCCTCGTGGGAGGCAAGCAATAACTTCTCTGAACTAGAACACTGCAACGATGAACATCTCACACTCAGGGTCTCCAAGTAAACTTGTTTTCCTCAGGCCCAGCAGAGGGATCCTCAAAAAATGGCTTAATAAACTCATCCGTGGTTTAAGCTGGTTGTAGTCATTCCAACCCCCGAAACCGCCTCAGGCCCAGGCTGTCTTGCAGCAGCAAATATATTTGGAGGGGTGATCTGTATACCCAGAGCCTGACTGAAGGCAGGGAGGTCAGCTGGAGTTCTGCAGATAGCAGATGAACCATTTTTAGAGGCAATTAGGCATGTGTGAAATCCCCACCTGTACGGGATCAGTTGCTCCTTGAGCCTTGATGTTATATAGCGTAGATCTCGCCGCTTCTGGAGAGTAGCCAGGCACAGATCGGTGAAAACCTGTATTTCTGTCCCCTCAAATTGCAGGGGATGTTTGTTCCTAGCGTGTCGGAGAATGTCCTCTTTATCTTTATATGATAGAAGTTTTATAATTATGTCCCTAGGGGGTGCTCTGGCTGGTGGTCTAGGTCGAAGTGCACAGTGTGCTCTTTCCACCTGAATCTCCGCAGCATCAGGCACATTTTTGAGGAATTTGAAGAATTCTTGGATATAATGGTTTATATCAGACGGGCTCACAGATTCAGTCACTCCACGGAGCCGCAGGTTGTTCCGCCTGCTCCTGTTTTCCAAGTCCTCAATTCTGTCAGTTAATGACTGCACAGTTGCTTCTTGTGATTGTATGCAGCTGGCTTGTTGCTGTTTATCCGAACGCATAACTTCTTGGGTTTCTTCCACTTGCGCAACCCTACGATTTACTGCAACTATGTCCTTTTTTAGCTCCCCAAACATAAGCTTCACATCCACCATTGCCTCTTTTATATCATTTTTGGATAAAAGGTGCCTGATATCCTCTTTAGTGACATAGTTGGACATCACAGGTTCTGAACTCATCCTCTTTAGTGACATAGTTGGACATCACAGGTTCTGAACTCATTACTTGCACAGCAGCTGTCTGCCGGGCAGTTTCAGGAACTTCCCTGGTTGCACCTGAGATCGCCTCAGAGGTGATCAAATAATTTTCCATGCTAGAATATTGGGAGCCCTTGGAGGGTTTTGGGCCTTTCCTGTTAGCCATCCCTAAACCCAGGGTAATGGGAGTCCCAAAGACCACTTCAGTCTCTTCTCGCTTATTATTTTTGCAGCTGTGTGAATTATACAGTATGGGGGAATTTCTGTCTCAGTACTTGTTACTTTATGCAATTAAGGTCTGTTCTAGCCACAGCCCAAAATCCAGCAAACCCCCTCCAGCTCAGTATTATTTTAGATATGTATGGCTCTTGGTCCGTCTAATACACTTAGAGTAGTTCTGTGAATGAGCCCAGCTGGTGTATGTTATCCGTGCACTGCAGAATCAAAGCCCGGCTCTCACCACTCTGCATGTGTAGTACACTGCTGCCTCTAAGTACAGGCCAAGCAAAGGTGGTAGCGTATGCTTTAAAAGTGTAAGAACTCACCCCCTGAATCAGCGGTATCTCAAACCTCCGTGTCCCTGGCAGTGACCGTCTGAGCGGCTTCGCGCCAAACCAGTCTGTCAGCAGCTGCGTCCCAACTCACAGAAGGCCCAAAATTCCGGCCTGCTTCAGCTCCGCCATCCAAGTTGTTTCACTATAAGTTTTAGTGGTTCGTGACTAAGGACTCAGGCGGTTATTGTTTATGCCCGACAGCAAGAGCTTACAGGTATCTCCGACACTTCTTCTCACCATGATCTCTCTCCTTATGATCTGATGCCGTTTATTTGCGCATCAAACACCCCTGACCCCCTCCGGGTCAACAGAGAGGAATCCCAAGGGTCAGGTTCTATAGCAAACACCTTCAGGGATAATGTACAGAAGATTCTGTCGATTCTAACCAGCTATGGGTCAATCAGTACCATATATAAGAGCTTTGAGGCTTCAGAGCTCAACTAGTGTGCGGCCATCAGCAAGCGTGGCCAGGCTCCGCGCCCCATGTTACTATTTGGCATCTCTATGTAAAAAGTGTAAGTGTATCTGTTCCCATGGTGTAACATGGTATTTAAAATGGGAGCCTTACTGCTCGAACTACGTATTAGTATTGTCTTTTTTGGTGATTAATAAATCACAAACCTCTTATAAATGTGTCATTGGTATAAATAGTTGCCTCTTATAATGGACAGATAGGGCATGTCATTTGTAGAGATTTTTCAATTTACTTCTATTATAAAATGTAATTCTCTTGGTATCCTTTGTTGAAAAGCATACCTCAGGAGAAGCATTGCATTATTGGGAGCAAGCTGGTGATGAGTGGCTATACACATATGCCTCTTGTCACTGGGTGTGTTAGTTCCCAGTAGTGCATTGCTTCTCTGGAGCTGACCTTAAAGGGCCATTATACACTAATTTTTTCTTTGCCTAAATGTTTTGTAGATGATCTATTTATAAAGCCCATAAAGTTTTTTTGTTTTGTTTTTTAAAAATGTATAATTTTGCTTATTTTTAAAGAACATTGCTCTGATTTTCAGACTCCTAACCAAGCCCCAAAGTTTTATTTGAATACCGTCAGCTACCTTCTCCAGCTTGCTCCTGTTTGTGTAAAGGGTCTTTTCATATGCAAAAGATGGGGGAGGGGGAGTGTCTTATTTCCCACTTGCAGTGGGCTTTCCAACTACCTTTTCAACAGAGCTAAACTGAAAGCTTCTAAGTACGTTTTTAAACCATTTTATACTGGATTTTTATATCGGTATCTGTGCATCTTATTCTTTATAGTAGTGTCTATTACATGCAGTTATATGAAAATGAGTGTATAATGTCCCTTTAACTATGTTCTAAATCCCTTTACAGCAGAAGAGCATATATAGAATTGTATCATTGCACTGTTACTTACTTCATTATAACATTTTGTTTTGCACTTTCATGTGCCTTTAACACAAATTTCATGCAATTAAAAAAACTTTTCATTTTAAACGTAGCTTTTACAAATATGTAATCTAACAACTGAAACTAAGTTCATAAAATAAATCAGAAGGAGGAATTTTACTTGGTGATCAGGTGCCAAATGTCAGTGAATGTTGGTCCCAGTGAATATTTCTCAAACGATTCTCTTGTGAAAAAACAATTTCTGCCATTGTAAGGTTCAATATCCCTTTAGAAAGAAAGAAACAAAAAAAGATGCAATCAATAAAGTGTGTAATGTTTTTCGGGGGGGGGGGGGAGTATCCAGTACATTTGTTTTTTGTTATTCTTTTTCAAAATTACAGCCAAAAAAATTATGCTTAATGGTATGGTAGTCACTTTTCACTAAATGGAATTTTAGGATCCAGAAATAATTTTGGTTGGATAGACAGATATTTTAGATAGACACAAATAAACATAAATTAAATATAACGCAGTTTATACATTTTTCTAATTTACTCCTATTATCAATTTTTATTCCTTCTCTAGGTATTTTTATTTGAAAAAGCAGCAATGCAAGCTTAGGAGCCGGCCCATTTTGGTTCAGAACCTGGGTAGCGCTTGCCGATTGGTGGAGTAAATTAGAAAGTTGTTTAAAATTGCATGCTCTCTGTCACTGGTTTTCAAACCTGTCCTTAGGCTCCGTAACAGGCCACATTTTGAGGTTATCTGAACTGGAGCACAGGTGAAACAATCAGCTGATTAGTAAATATGTTTATTTTATCTGCTCTCTCCCAAGGTGATCTTTAAAACCTGGCCTGTTGGGGAGACCTGAGGATAGGTTTGAAAACCAGTGCTTTATCTGAATCATGAAAGAAAAAAAAATAGTTTTTCATATCCCCATAAAACGGACACTCAAGTCAAAATAAACTTTTATGATTAAGATAGAGCATGCAGTTTTAAGACACTTTCCAATTTTCTTCCAATATTATCAAATTTTGCACAGTCTTTTTATATTCACACTTTCTGGGGAACAGGATCATACTGAGCATTTGACAAGTTCACAAGGTATATGTATACTAGTCTGTGATTGGCTGATGTCTGTCACATGATACAGGGGGCAGGAAAATGGGAGATAAATACATTTGTCAGAAAAATAAAATCTACTGCTTAATTAAAATTCAGAGTAAGGGTTATTGTCTTGTCTTTTTATAATGGAATTATTATGTAATTCTACTGCATTGAGTGGTCCTTTAAGTGTTGTAAAACAAATTCCCATGTTCATTCATGATTTATTTCCCTGCTATTCCTATAGTTTACCACTGCAAATTATACCTTTTCCCTCCATCCCAGAAGCACTGGAAACCTTCAGATATCTTGGGATTCTCCATCTAATGAGCAATGTTTCTCATAAGTTTACATTTCCCCTTAAAAAGGGATATATCTCTAAATTAAAGTTTAAGATTCTTCTAAACATTGTTGTATACAAGGCAAATACAGACCTGGGTTCAGGGTTTGTGAGATGGCGTCCACCACTTGCACTTCATTTTGCATAATCACTTTCTTTTGCAACCCAATTCCTTGCTTTCATACAAAGAAGGGCTTGTCAATCATCTCTGACAAATCAGTGCAGGATGATTTAACTCTTCCATCTCTTAGGTGGCAAAGAAGTTAGGAAGCAGTGGTTTTAGGATAAGCAAGCCTGCACCACAAGGGCTCCAACGCTGCAAAGTATGCAGATACTGCTGTGAATGTTATACTGAGATCTGTATATCACAGATATTATAGCCCTATACCACACTGGTGTAAGAGTCTTACCCCCTCCTGATACCGGAGTCCATGAAGCAAGTTGCCGTGTTCATCAGAGGAGCAAGCCTCTGCAAATACTGGCCACCTGACTAAGATTCCTTTGAAGATAAACAGATAAAAGCGCAAAGAAAACCTCTGCCTCTCATTTGGCACAAAGAACACGCTGAAACAATGAGACTGGTACCGCCGTCATGTAGTGAAAAAGTATACAAGTCTGTGTTTTGGTTAAAGCAATAAATGGTACACAGAGCACATAGCACACCCCTACAAAATTCAAACCCGGGAATCAAATGCGGATTTCAGTAGCCCTAATCAATAAATAAAAAACAAGGCAGTTAACCCCCTCCACACAGTGTCTGAATACATAGACCCTGGCAAGTGATTTCAGTCTGATAGATACAGGAGGGAGCCTTTTATTATCCCTATGAATTACGCATAGCGCTCACAGCTGTCACTGCAGGGCTCGTACTAGCTTGGAAATATGGGGAAAAAGGCATGCTCTGTAGCCTAGTCGTGTTACGGACATATTCTTATGTAGTGACATCACTTCAAACTTTCTCATCATTTTTAGAAGGCTTTAGCAGCAAAATTTATAATACATGTCAATGACAAACTTTATCTTCTTTGTATGCTTCATTTAAATAGCCCATATATTTTTTGGTGAATAATGTCCCTTTAAGTAAATATACAATAATTAAATAAAAATAGAGAAAATATAGTACTTATAAATAGTACTCGTCTCAAAACAGGGTCAATTAAAAAGATGGCTATACATAAAATACGGCCATCTACACTGATAAAGAATCAACAATAAAATCTATTAAATATACACATAAGTTTATTGTATTTCAATATATAAATAGAAACAGAAAAAAATATATACTGAAGATCAAGTGTATACAAATACAAAATGTCCCCTTGTCAAATGTGTATTCTGTAATCCTTAAATCAGAACATCTTTATAGTTAACACTGGAAATGTCTGTATCAATAGATGAGCCGTAATATGTTGCAAAGCGGCTAAAGTCCAGAAATAAAGATCTGATTTGTTGTGAATCCAAATAAACTGAAAACTATCATTCAGTGGTGATACGACAATACAGTCTTATCGAGCAGGTAGTTGGTATAGAGAGTAGGTAAAGGAAGACAGTGTGCTGCAAACTGTGTTGGCCAGGTAGTTACAGGCTAAAGAGCTACCTCGCTTAATATCCGAAAGCTATGGACTGCGCTATCAGGTAAAGCTCTTCTCCTTACGATGTGGTCCTAACAGTAAAACCGCCAGTCTATACAGCTGAGAAGCCAGAAGTGCTTCCAGTACGCTTAAACCTGTAAGTGCATAGTTCCAAATGCTATAATTACTGTGTGAGTAAAAAGCGGGCAGGAGAGATAATTGGATGGATGGATGGATGGACAGCAAACTCCTACTCCTCATTTTGACAGATTGAAGGCTGAGACACTATTTTGGCAATTTGAATTGCAGTTTTTTGTTTTTTTCGTTTTTTTTTTTTTTACTGCCACAAAGCGGGTCTGGTCTATTTTTTACCTTTATCTTTAATTTGCCGTTATCTGTAATTGCTTTTTGGTAGGCACTTCTGTGTTCTACCAGCTTAAGTTTATATTCCAGTTTGGGATTTCCTCCATCTCCGTTCAAGAACATACCCTCTCTTTTTCATCTCTCTGATTGTAATGTCCATGGAGCCTTATGATGAGTGGTAAGCTATTGAGTGCTTATTGGGGCAATGGAGTTCAGGGCATTCTTCACATTCATATTATAGTGCTCTACCAGAGAGTTGACATTGTCACAGCTGTTTAACATATGAGTAAAATCAAAATTAGAGATGAGTGTCTGAGGGGTTACACCCTTAGTGGTCAAAAACTAGTCATCTCTACAGGAGCAGGGGTGTATGAGTGACTAGTTATAGAGAAGTTATAAAGTGATGGTCAGACCACATGACTGGGTTTATTATTAGGTTTGGAGCCCATCAACTTAGTTTCAAAAAGGTGAAAAAAGAACTGATCAGGTGAAGTGATTACAAACAGTGTGCACCCCATCAGCAATAAACAATGCAATTATCTGGTCTGCACTGGAGATCCAAAATGCCTTGAAGGGATATGAAACCGAAGCATTTTCTTTTGCGATTCAGAAAAAGCATACAATTTTAACCCCTTCCGTTAGGACAGCATGGAACGTCATAGCCATTTGGCTGTCCTGAAGCCATAGCCACTTCCTAAATGGAATGGAGGGCTATGCTTAGCGTCATAGCAACTTTATTCTGATATAGACAAATATGTCCTGGCAGGAAGGGGTTACATAGAAACATAGAATTTGACGGTAGATAAGAACCAAAATGGCCCATCAAGTCTACCCATATTACATGTTACCTTTTTCTTAGGATAGCCTTATGCATGTCTCAGGCATTTTTGAATTCCTTTACAGTCTTTGTGTTTACCACCTCAAATGGAAGTTTATTCCATGACTTCACCACCCTTTCTGCTACCCTCTAACTTTAGATTGTGACCCCTTGTTTTGGCATTTATTTTTTTGTGGAAAATGCTTTCAGCTTCTACTTTATTAAGTCCCTTCATATATTTGAAGGTTTCTATCATGTCACCTCTTTCCCTTCTATCCTCTAAACTATAAATATTTAGATCATGGAGTCTTTCTTTGTTTGTTTTACATTTTAGACCATGTACCATTTTAGTAGCCCTCCTTTGGACACATTCTAATTTATTTATATCTTTCTGAAGATATGGAGGCCAATTTATCAAATGTCTGTCGAACCTGATCCGACAGTGCAGATCAGGTTCGACAGACATCGCTGAATGCAGAGAGCAATACGCTCTCCGTATTCAGCATTGCACCAGCAGCTCCTGTGAGCTGCTGGAGAAACGCCGCCCCATGCAGACTCGCGGCCAGGGGGGTGTCAATCAACCCGATTGTACTTAATTGGGTTGAAGTCCGGCGATTCCTGTCCGCCTCATCAGAGCAGGCGGACAGGGTTATGGAGCAGCTGTCTAGCTCCGTACGGAGCTTGATAGATAGGCCCCATTGTCTCCAGAACTGTACACAGTATTCCAGATTTGGTCTAACTAATGATCTGTAAAGTGGCATAAGAACCTTGCTATTTCTGATACTAATACCTCTCGCAAATGCAACCAAGTGTTTGATTGGCCTTACTGGCTGTACTGCTGCATTGTGTACCAAATTTTAAATCATCTGAAATAAAAATCCCCAAGTCCCTTTCTTCTTTAGTTACAGTCAGTAATGTACCATTGATACTATAATTTGCCTTAGGGTTTTTGGATCCTATATGCATAATTTTACTCTTGGTAAGATTAAATTTCAGATACCATTTATTTGACCAGTCCTCTACTTTTTTTAATATCACTGTTCATTTGATTGACCCCTCCTGGAACATCAACTCTGTTATAATTTTTTGTATCAGTAAACAAGCAAACCTTCCCCTTAAAGGGACGCTTAACACCTAAAAGCTAAATTCCTTAAATCTAACTCCTTCTGATTAATGAAACGCAAGTAATCACAGATGTCTATGCCATCTTGGAAGCTGACCCAAATTGATTAAAAAAGTGTTTTCAATTACAATGTTGTACTTGTGATGATATTCTTATGTATGCTGCCATATTGTAATGTGCGTTGCACACAGGTACACGAACAGCACATCGCTCTATTATGTATGCCCTATGCTGCTTAGAGGAATCTCGCTCACTGCGATAAACGTAGAGCGTGTGCTGTAGCGTTTGTAGAGACATTTTTATTTGTGAATGAATAGTATTTTTAACATCATAATATATATTAAAAATGTTATTGTAAAAACCAAATTACATTTTATAATGTTCCCTAAACAAATCTGATGAAGTCAGTGCGCGGCTCCAGACACCATACTTGAAAATAGCAAGCTACGGGGAGGGAGAGGGAGGGGAGAGAACAGTCCTGGGAATAATGGGCAAAGCCTTGCATAGTAAAATACGAGCTCCATGGTGTGGTTATATCTAATGGTTCCTGACCCTGCAGTACATAATACTGCACCAGGAGGTCCTTTCTCTTTATTTTCTCTTTTTTCTCTGTATATGTGACTTTTTGCACTGCTTTGCCTTCATTGTCTCTTTATTGTATTAAAAGCTAAAATGTAATTACCCATAAATAATCAGAAAGACATAACATTGCAATGCACATTCAAAATACATTATTTTTGCTTGTTTTTGCCCAAAACTTAATTGTTTCATGCTCCCTAATTAGAAGTTAAATTGTGTTACCTAATTATGCTACAAAAAGCTTAAACCAGCTAAATGCTACACAGTGATTGCTTAAATCTGAGCACAAACACCTTTACTGCCTAACTGAGCATAATAAAGGGAGATAAAATGAACATTCTCCCCTATCTTTTTAGGAGGTAATTATTATAATTTACAATATTTATTTAGTATGCAGATCTTTTGCAAATCAGTAATTAACTGCTGATACATATAATAGTATATATGTGTGTTATATGTATTAAATCTTTCTCCTGAAATATCCGACATGTTAATTGAGAGATTCTCCTAATTTTTGCAATAAGCATACATATTTTACCAAAGAGTTCAAAGCCAATATTTAAAATGTAATGCATACTGCAACAGGTGATTGTTTTATAAGGAAAAAATGGATTACTGGACATTTGTGCTTTTAATGAATATTGTATTCATATATTAGGTCAGTTATGTTTTTTTAATACTGGTATAGAAATTATACTATTTACTAATACTCAATATTTGCCAAGTGGTTCCACAAAAAATATACAAAAGAAATCTACTACCAATGGAGTATCTATGATAATATTTGTTTTTACCTTCAGATTAAAATTAAGCTTATCAATATATTTTACAAATATAGTTTTATGGCCCACATACCATTTATTCTTACAAGCACAATGTTTCCTCTGCCCTGTATGAATCTTATTGGTCGACATTCACCCCCCTACTTCATAACTGCTACAAGAGATTGGGCAGCTAGAAAGTAGGATGTGAACAACAATCTTCCAAATGTAAATATTACACAAAGACTTCAGGAAGTTATATGCGGCATGCATTATATATATATGCTCACGGCTACACAGTATGCATAGCTCTGTGTACAGCAGACTAAAAAAATGTATTCTCATGCAGCAAGGAGTACACTCGCGTTACGTTATATAGATCATGACGACTTTGTGTCTACAGCCACCGTATTGTCACCTTAATTCACATTCAATCCTATTGCCCACCCAACCTATGAACCTACATATATGTGTTGTTGTTTTCTTTCTAAAACCCGCCCTCCTCTCACACATCACAGCAGAACGTTCTCTTCTCACCATTTAAGTTCCCCATCTCCCTCCATCCTCTGTAGGGCGCAACGTCACCACGTGTAAATCACGTGACTGACTACTGTCATTGCTGCAAGGCATTCGGAGAAAATGAGACTGAAAGATATTAGCCAATCAGACATAGAGAGATTAGCCAATCAGACATAAAGATATTAGCCAATCATGATTGGCAATTAAAAAATAACTACGCTCATTTAATTTCAATTGGTTAAAGAGGCTAACGTGCTTTGGTGATTTTCCATTTTATTTTAGACAGACAATTCTAAATAATATATCATGTTGTGATAATAAGAGGGTGAACTAAACTATTATACGGTTGATATCTACGTTTAACTAGAAGGTGTAACGCACTGCTTAGCCTGCTCTTCAAAGTAAGTTGACTGAAGGTCGAGTCAAAGGCTGAATAAAGTGAAAGGACAGTCAATTCAAAATTAAATTTTCATTATTTATATAAAGCATGCGATTTTAAACAATATTTATGTTGGAGAGCTGTTTAGCCCCTTAAAGAGATAGTCTAGTCAAAATTAAACATTTCATGATTCAGATAGAGCATTACATTTTAAGTAGCTTTCTAATTTATTATCAATATTTCTTTGTTCTTTTGGTATCTTTGTTTGAAAAGGCTGTAATGTAAGCTTAGGAGCCAGCCCATTTTTGGTTCAGCACCTGGGTAGCGATTGCTGATTGGTGGCTACATTTAGATACCAATCAGCAAGCGCTACCCAGGTGCTCAAACAAAAATGAGCCAGCTCCTAAGCTTACATTCTTGCTTTTTCAAATAAACATACCAAGAGAACAAACAAAATTTATAATAGGAGTAAATTAGAAAGTTGCTTAAAATTGCATTCTTTATTTTATCATGAAAGTTGAATTTTGACTAGACTATTCCTTTAAAGGGACACTGAACCCAAAATCTTTCTTTTGTGATTCAGATAGAGCATGCAATTTTAAGCAACTTTCTAATTTACTCCTATTATCAAATTTTCTTCATTCTCTTGGTATCTTTATTTGAAATTCAAGAATGTAAGTTTAGATGCCGGCCCATTTTTGGTGAACACACTGTGTTGTTCTTGCTGATTGGTGGATAAATTCATCCACCAATAAATAAGTGCTTTCCATGGTCCTGAACAAAAAAAATAGCTTAGATGCCTTCTTTTTCAAATAAAGAAAGCAAGAGAACGGAGAAAATTTGATAATAGGAGTAAATTAGAAAGTTGCTTAAATATGCATGCTCTATCTGAATCATGAAAGAAAAAAATTGGTTTCAGTGTCCCTTTAAGGACTGGGAGTTTCAGAGAAAATCTTGCCCAAATGACCGGAGAATTTTTAGCATTTTTGGTATCACTCCATTTAAACAGAAATAGAACCTTGTTTTTTCTTAACCTATCAAAACTATATATATATATATATATATATATATATATATATATATATATATATATATATATATATATATATATATATATATATATATATATACAAAAGCAGGCAAAGTGCACTCCTAACTTCACTAGGAATATCCTTGGGTGCAGCAAACAGAGTATACAGAAGAAAAGCGCACTCCAAAGGACTTACATGAATATCCACTTTATGTGAACGTTTTCGAGCTGAGTCAGCTCGTCCTCAGACAGACAGGAAATCAACAGTTACACTTACCACCACCGTGACTTTATACCCAGCAAAACAAACCAGCACGCTCTACACGTTAGACACGCCCCCTGGGGGAGGAGTAGTCAGCCGTGTCAATGTAGTTTTGTATTGATGTAACCCAAATGTGACACGTGACATCTAAATCAACTATATATATATAGTTGATTTAGATATCACATATGTCACATTTGGGTTATATACAACCAATCAGATCTCTTTGTAAGGGTCATGTGACCACTGAATATAATAAAAATATAAAATGATCGAACAGTAAATTTGACCATGATTTTAATTTTTAATGAAAGATAAGCGTTGCAGATAAACTGCCTCACGGATGTTAGTTACCAGCGATCCTCTGATGAGTTAATATCTTGATTGGTAATAAGAGGATATAATTTATAGCTGCTCCAAAACTCTAGTGAGTAGGTAGCGAAAATATCAAGAAAAGGTTTGCTAAAAGAATAAGGGGTTTGAGAATAAAATGACCTTTATTACAACATACTCACTTGAGTTTAACAAAATTAACCAGATTATTTCCAATGCCTTACCAATACTTTGCAATGATCCCAAATTGTCCTCAGTGGTCCATCAGGGTTGCAATTTTATAGCAAGAAAAGCCCCAACTTTAATACTGTAGGTTATCACCATCAGCTCATCACAATCCTAGTTGCTTACTGAAACCTGGCTTCTTTTATTGTGGTAGCAGGATTTGCAATTCATGTACATATGCACGAGTTAATAAACATTTTCATTTAAGTGTGACGAGGAGGGATTATGAAAAGAGAAATTTCATGCAATTGAAAAAGTATTCAAACATCCAAGAGGGGAAGATAAAAAAAAACGCAAATTAGATCAAAGAGAAGTATTTTGCATATTCACTTTGCAAACACGATATCCACATGGTATGAACAAAGTATATGATGTAAATTTATATTTTTATTATTTGTTCTTAGGTCTTAATTAGTTTTTTTATAAGTAGAAGCCTTTCATACCTTTGCCCCCATGAGTCATAAAATAGTATCTTTATTTATCTTTGAAAATCCTTTTCCATTTGTTGAGAAATTAATTCCAATGAATATGTATCTGTATATTAAATAGTTATATAAATGAACTAATATTGTGATACGGGGAATGATACATTGTTAGGCGGTCTTAATACGTAACTTATGTTGTACATTTCAGTTTGGCTGTTTGTATTAGGTGTTTCACAATACATGGTATATCTACGTCATTGAAAAAGGCAGAAGACGAAACGCGTATGGTGTTAGGTTAACTGGTACTATGTACCATGTTGTTTTTTTATGTGAATACTGTTCCTGTAGGAATGCATTGTTTTTATTTATGTATTCAATACAGCTTGGATGTTTTTACCTATGATTGTCATTTATTGAGAAGTTTGTCCTATAGAAAATATCTGTTACCTGATTAAGTATAAGACTGATTAACCTCAATAAGTGGTAAAACTAGGTTTTCAAATGGAGTTTTATATGAATTCTGTTTGAAACAGGTAGCCCATGATGTTATTGGTGGAGCATGCACACAGTTAATGTTGAATATCTGTGACTAATAGAAATGTGAGCTATGTTTTGCACTGAATTCCAATTGGTCACTTGTGGATTTAAATTTTGCGTGGCCTTTTTTTGTTTATTCTCTTATTACAAGTTTGAAAAAAGGCCAGTTTAAAGGCTGAAACGCATAGACTTTTTACTTTTTGTTATTTTTTTGTTTTGTACTAGAATGAGGATATCCACCAGCAATGCCTGAAACTGATGCCTAGGCATAAATTAAGCCACAGTACATAAACTGTACAAAACACTTTTCAGCAGATCATCAGTTAATCCATCAATGTAAAGAGAAATTGTACTCTAAATATTGTTTTATTTTTTTATTTATTTATTGTTAAAGAGACATTTCCATGAACATAGATTTAGAAATGAAACATAGCTAACAAATAAGCACTGAATATGCTCTGTTCTTATATATACTAAACAAAGAATGCTTGATACGATCATGCATATTAATCAGATTAACTTTTTGAACAGTTAGCAAGTCTAAGGAAAGTGGAAGACCTATTTAGGGATGTAACAAGTTAAGGGGTAATTTTTTGTAAGGAAGGAAAAGCTGGTAAAGGGTTAAAAAGATAGGAAGTGTTCCCTGCAGGGCAGGGGGAGGGAGCTTGAGAGGGTGGGGATTCAGAGCTAATAATAGAGCTGCAGAACTGAAAGTAAAATCACTAACCTGTTTTTTGTCTTCCCTCCCAGCCCTCCCTGTTTGGCAGTTTTTCGTTATCTAATTTTTACAGGTCCGGTAGCGGATGGAGGAGTTTCAGTTCATAGCAGCTGGCTTAGTTTCCTTTGGCGGGGGGCTATATAGTCATGTGGACTTTTGTAAGCCCAAAGGCGTTAATTGGTAGTATGGGGTCTCCCTTCGGGACTAACAGTCTTTTGGCTGGGGGACCGTTGACTATCCAGTATTGGAGACTCCGTTAACCCTAAAATTGACAGGTGGGGGTTTGCATGGCGGCATGCTTTCCCAAGTGTGGCGGAAAGGGGTGTGGCATAACAATCTAATTGGCCGGTAACATCATAGAAGGAAAGTACAGTGGGCGTGTAGGACCCTAGTCGTCGAGGGGCTAGGGATAGGTCGGCTCGCTGGTCGATCTTCCTTGGGCGGAGATGTAGGCGGAATGAGGGCGTCCTCATTTCCAGGGCGGCCACACCCCTTAGAGGGTTAATTAGGACAAGATCTTCTTGCCAGCTTGGTGGTTATTCAGTATTAAAGTTATTTATTTATTTATTAAAGCAAACCCCTCCCCCTGTTGGGGAGGTGTTTTTTTCTCCCAACCCTGAGTGTTGTGTCGTTATTGCATATATATAAGTTGATATTGGGAGGGTTGGTGTCATGTTGACTGAATGTAACTAAAAAATTTAACCCCTTAGAAACATCCTCAGAAAGAATCATTGTTAACATCTTAAACATACACATTTGAAAGTGTCTCCCTTTTCCCCTTTTTCTTTCTCCTTTTCTCTTTCTCTCTTTTCTTTTGACATTTTGTACTTGAACCAAAAGGAGAGTAAACAAAGAAAGACAGCCAGATAGCCACAACCAAACAAAATGAAATAAAACAAAACCAAAAAAAGAAAATAATTAATTCTTCCTCTCTCCAACTCCCTCCTCCCTATCTCTTAACTAGTCCATCCACCATTCTGGGAAGGTCCCTGATAAAATGGATACACAGAAATCCGATTTTTTTTAAAATAAGCAGTAATTTGCCTGGATTTCCTCTGGGTACGCAAGTATGACTTTAAGCCACTTTTCAAAATAAGTTTTTACTTCATTCTCTTGATCTATCAAAGGGTTATATATTTCTAAGTTGATTTGTCTGAGCACCAATTTGGTCAACTTTGCCATACTCGGACTTGTCTTGGCTTTCCAAGAACTTAATATATTAAGTCTACCTATTAAAATTGCTGTATTTATCAAGGAGATATTCTCCCCATGCATAGGTATAATTGTGTAGGAGTACAGGGAGTGCAGAATTATTAGGCAAGTTGTATTTTTGAGGATTAATTTTATTATTGAACAACAACCATGTTCTCAATGAACCCAAAAAACTCATTAATATCAAAGCTGAATATTTTTTGAAGTAGTTTTTAGTTTGTTTTTAGTTTTAGCTATTTTAGGGGGATATCTGTGTGTGCAGGTGACTATTACTGTGCATAATTATTAGGCAACTTAACAAAAAACAAATATGTACCCATTTCAATTATTTATTTTTACCAGTGAAACCAATATAACATCTCAACATTCACAAATATACATTTCTGACATTCAAAAACAAAACAAAAACAAATCAGTGACCAATATAGCCACCTTTCTTTGCAAGGACACTCAAAAGCCTGCCATCCATGGATTCTGTCAGTGTTTTGATCTGTTCACCATCAACATTGCGTGCAGCAGCAACCACAGCCTCCCAGACACTGTTCAGAAAGGTGTACTGTTTTCCCTCCTTGTAAATCTCACATTTGATGATGGACCACAGGTTCTCAATGGGGTTCAGATCAGGTGAACAAGGAGGCCATGTCATTAGATTTTCTTCTTTTATACCCTTTCTTGCCAGCCACGCTGTGGAGTACTTGGACGCGTGTGATGGAGCATTGTCCTGCATGAAAATCATGTTTTTCTTGAAGGATGCAGACTTCTTCCTGTATCACTGCTTGAAGAAGGTGTCTTCCAGAAACTGGCAGTAGGACTGGGAGTTGAGCTTGACTCCATCCTCAACCCGAAAAGGCCCCACAAGCTCATCTTTGATGATACCAGCCCAAACCAGTACTCCACCTCCACCTTGCTGGCGTCTGAGTCGGACTGGAGCTCTCTGCCCTTTACCAATCCAACCACGGGCCCATCCATCTGGCCCATCAAGACTCACTCTCATTTCATCAGTCCATAAAACCTTAGAAAAATCAGTCTTGAGATATTTTTTGGCCCAGTCTTGACGTTTCAGCTTGTGTGTCTTGTTCAGTGGTGGTCGTCTTTCAGCCTTTCTTACCTTGGCCATGTCTCTGAGTTTTGCACACCTTGTGCTTTTGGGCACTCCAGTGATGTTGCAGCTCTGAAATATGGCCAAACTGGTGGCAAGTGGCATCTTGGCAACTGCACGCTTGACTTTTCTCAGTTCATGGGCAGTTATTTTGCGCCTTGGTTTTTCCACACGCTTCTTGCGACCCTGTTGACTATTTTGAATGAAACGCTTGATTGTTCGATGATCACGCTTCAGAGGCTTTGCAATTTTAAGAGTGCTGCATCCCTCTGCAAGATATCTCACTATTTTTGACTTTTCTGAGCCTGTCAAGTCCTTCTTTTGACCCATTTTGCCAAAGGAAAGGAAGTTGCCTAATAATTATGCACACCTGATATAGGGTGTTGATGTCATTAGACCACACCCCTTCTCATTACAGAGATGCACATCACCTAATATGCTTAATTGGTAGTAGGCTTTCGAGCCTATACAGCTTGGAGTAAGACAACATGCATAAAGAGGATGATGTGGTCAAAATACTAATTTGCCTAATAATTCTGCACTCCCTGTATAACATCTCTTTTAGTTATTTTTATCTCCTTGACCATAAATCTCTTCAACCAATGGCTTACCTTAGACCAGAAAAGCCTGACTTTCGGGCAATGCCAGAAACAGTGGGATAAATCTGCACTAGGGTAAGAACATCTAGTACACAAGGCACCTTTATATGGCGACCATTTAGCCATCTTGGCCGGTGATATATACTGTATGCTCTATTAATCACTTTCATATGTGATTCCTTCCAGGCCTGGGCTTTGGTACAATTGGTTATTAATTTAAAACTTTGAATAATATATTTACCTAAAATTCCTGCCAGGTCTTGTAGCCAATTATTCTGTAAGTGGTCTACATTTATCTGTCCTGTCTTGTACAAGAATAAATTATACCAAGTAGCTATAGATTTCATACCTGCCTTGTATACTCTAATCCCCTTATCTATTTCCCCTAATGACCAATTCCCCTCAGAATTTTGTGTCTGAGTAAAATAATGTTGTCTAATCTGCAAATATGCAAAAAAAATCGCATCTGGATAGCGCAAATTCGTTTTTTAGTGAGTTAAATGATTTAATTGTATCCAAATTTGCATCTTCCAGTTGGTGAAGATAAACCAGGCTTTTTTGTTTCCATTCTTTAAATACATTAGTCACCAGACTTGGTGCAAATTCTACATTGCCCCCAATGGGGGCAAATTTTGATAGTTGATTTCTGATTTGTAATTCTTTTTTAAACTTATTCCAAGCTATGACAATATTGTATATAACTTTTCTAACTCTTATTGTTTTTGGAATATCTTTTAACTTTGCATGCAGTACCCCTATCAAAGAGATTGGAGCTAATATATCATTTTCAATATGCTGATGTGATAACGCCCCCTCTTCCGTAATCCAGTCACTGGCTACCTTTACCATGCAGGACCAATTGTAGTACTTAATATTAGGGAGTCCTAAACCTCCATATTCTCTTTTTTGCATTAATTTGCTGAGAGCAATTCTTGCTACATTCCCTTTCCAGATAAACCGTCTATATTGTGCATTTAGCTTTTTTAGATCTCTATCTTTGATGAAAAGAGGGAGGTTTTGGCAGAAAAATAAGATCTTAGGGAGAATAATAATTTTTAACAAATGTATTTTGGCTAAGAGAGATAATGGAAGATGTCCCCATTTCGAGAGTTTGGCAGCTATAGAAAGCCAAAGATTATTATAATTTATTTCATACCATTCTCTAGGATTTTTGCTTAATGTTACTCCCAGATATCTAATCTGCTTTGGGGCTTCTTTAAATGGTATGGATTTCAAACTATTCTCATCCTTTTGTGACCACATGATCTCTGATTTGGCCATATTTATCCTATATCCTGAGAAGAAGCCAAAGTTATTAATTATATCTAGTAAGATGGGTATATTCTTCCCTGAATTGCCCATAAAGAGCAGTAGGTCATCTGCATAAAGAGAGAGGAATAAAGACCTCTTTCCTATACTAATACCTTCCAAATCTTTCCTCAGTCTTACTGCCAAGAGTTCTATCGCTATATTAAATAGCAGCGGGGATAAGGGACATCCTTGTCTAGTACCTTTTGCTATTGCTATCTTAGGTGTTACTGTACTATTGACTAGCAGCGCAGAAGTTGGGTTTTCTATACATAAGTCTGACAAAGACATTGAAATTACCTAAGATTCCAAATTTCCCCAAAGATGTAAACAGGTGGTCCCATGTGATGGAATCGAATGCTTTTTCTGCATCTATTGTAATCAAGGATGCATCTTTTTTTAATTTTAGCCTCCACTTTGTGTTTTAACCATAAATATTCTATTAGCAATAGTACTCTCCTCATATTCTTTGAGGGATTTCTACCATCCATGAAACCTGTTTGGTCTTGATGGATTAGAGGATTTAGAATTTGCTTTAATCTATTAGTTAAAAGGAAGGTTAATATTTTGTAGTCGTTATTTAATAGGGAGATGGGCCTGTAGTCTTCCAATTATTCTAAATCTTTATCCTTTTTTGGGATAAGATTAATAATAGAGGCAGTAAAATATGGAGATTCCATCTTATTTTGTATAACATATTGATTAAATAATTGTTGTAGGGTGGGTGTAATCCGATCTTTGATAATCTTATAAAATTCAATGGGGCAATCAGATTGAGCTTGCATTCTATTGGCTGATCAGAACAGCCAATAGAATGCGAGCTCAATCTGATTGGCTGATTGGATCAGCCAATCGGATTGAACTTGAATCTGATTGGCTGATTCAATCAGCCAATCAGATTTTTCCTACCTTAATTCCGATTGGCTGATAGAATCCTATCAGCCAATCGGAATTGAAGGGACGCCATCTTGGATGACGTCCCTTAAAGGAGCCTTCATTCGTCGGTAGTCCGTCGGGAAAGAAGGATGTTCCGCGTCGGCGGGATGAAGATTGAAGACCCCACTTGGAAGATGACATCGCCCGGATAGAAGACTTCTTCAGCGCCTCTTGGAAGATGACATCGCCCGGATGGAAGACTTCTTCAGCGCCGCTTGGAGGATCACTTCATCGGATGGAAGATTTCTTCAGCGCCGCTTGGAGGATAACTTCTGCCGCTCCGGGTCTCCTCTTCGGTTCCATCGCTGCTCAGCTGAGTGAAGACGACTCAAGGTAGGATGATCTTCAGGGGATTAGTGTTAGGTTATTTTAAGGGGTTAGATTAGGGGTATGTGGGTGGTGGGTTTTAATATTAGGGGGGGTTGTATTTTTCTTTTACAGGCAAAAGAGCTGAATTCTTTGGGGCATGCCCCACAAATGACCCTTTTAAGGGCTGGTAAGGTAAAAGAGCTTTGAACTTTTTTAATTTAGAATAGGGTAGGGCATTTTTTTATTTTGGGGGGTTTGTTATTTTATTAGGGGGCTTAGATTAGGTGTAAGTAGCTTAAAATTGTTGTAATATTTTTAAAATGTTTGTAACTTATTTTTTTATTTTTTGTACTTTAGTTAGTTTATGTAATTGTATTTAATTGTAGTTATTTGTAGGTAATTTATTTAATTAATTTAATGATAGTGTAGTGTTAGGTTTAATTGTAACTTAGGTTAGGATTTATTTTACAGGTAATTTTGTATTTCTTTTAGCTAGGTAGTTATTAAATAGTTAATAACTATTTAATAACTATTCTAACTAGCTAAAATAAATACAAAGTTACCTGTAAAATAAATATAAATCCTAAGATAGCTACAATGTAATTATTAATTATATTGTAGCTATCTTAGGGTTTATTTTACAGGTAAGTATTTAGTTTTAAATAGGAATAATTTATTTAAGTATAGTGTAGTGTTAGGTGTAATTGTAACTTAGGTTAGTTTTTATTTTACAGGTTAATTTCTCTTTATTTTAGCTAGGTAAGCTATTAAATAGTTAATAACTATTTCATAGCTATTGTACCTAGTTAAAATAAATTGAAAGTTGCCTGTAAAATAAAAATAAATCCTAAGATAGCTACAATATAATTATTATTTATATTGTAGCTATATTAGGGTTTATTTTAAAGGTAAGTATTTAGTTTTTAATAGGATTAATTTAGTTCATAATAGAAATATTATTTAGATTTATTTAATTAATATTTAAGTTAGGGGGGTGTTAGGGTTAGTGTTAGACTAGACTTAGGTTTAGGGGTTAATAATTTTATTACAGTGGCGGCGGTGTAGTGGGGGCAGGATAGGGGTTAATAAATTTATTATAGGTGGCGACGGTGTAGGGGGGCAGGATAGGGGTTAATAAATTTAATATAGGTTGCGGCGGGGTCAGGGAGCGGCGGTTTAGGGGTTAAACTATTTATTTAGTTGCGGCGAGGTGCGGGATCAGCAGGATAGGGGTTAATAACTTTATTATAGAGGGCGACGGTATAGGGGGGGCAGGATAGGGGTTACTAGGTATAATGTAGGTGGCAGCGGTGTCCGGGAGCGGCGATTTAGGGGTTAATACATTTATAAGAGTTGCGGCGGGGTCTAGGAGCGGCGGTTTAGGGGTTAATACATTTATAAGAGTTGCAGCGGGGTCTAGGAGTGGCGGTTTAGGGGTTAGTAACTTTATTTAGTTGCGGGGGGGCTCGGGGGGCGCAGGTATAGGGGGTAGAACAGTGTAGTTAGTGTGGGTGCTTAGTGACAGGCTAGCAAGAAAGCTGTAAAAAAGCCGAAGAGCAGCGAGATCGGATGAGTGATAACTCTCACAGTCCGCTGCTCATCGCCCCGTACTTGGTGCGTGGCTTTTTGACAGCTTTTTTTATAACTTAGGCGAATTTTTGCAGGTCCGCGGCGGCGATGTGAGGCGAGCTTAGGCGGGCATATTGGGCCAGCGAAGACAGGTAAAATAGACACGTTGATAACTACCCCCCTTAGTGTAGATTGTTTGGAAATATTTATAAAATATATCTTTAATTTCCAATGTATTTGTGTATCTTTTCGTTTTATCCTTGATTACTTCTATATAAAAATTTTTTTGCGTGATTTGGTTAATAGAGATAACCATTTCATTACTTTCCCATTAAAATTTAAAAAAGCTGATTTTTTTTTACGTCTGTTTGTTGCAATTTCTGATTGATAAAATTATCTCTTTCTAATTTTACCCTCTGATATTTATCCCATCGAATTTTATTGGGACTGTCAATATATTTCCTGTACGTGTTATTCAGTGCCTTGGATAACTTGTAACTCTCTATATTTCATCACCCTACTTTTAACTAGCCATGCTTTAATTTCTCCTCGAAAAAAGGCCTTTGTGGTTTCCCAAAAAATTTCCACCTTATCTTTATATAAACTATTGTATTCAACAAATTCATTCCATTCCCCCTCATCCAGTTCTGGAATTTTAGATCATTTACTAAATATCTGGGGAAGAAAAAATTATTAGTCCCTGTCACGGATATCAGACGGCTAAGGATACCCCCCACCCCCCCTACAACCTCACCCCTGTTGTTTCTCAGTGGTTTGGGGCTCCTCAAAGCAACCACCATCTCTGGAAGCTGTTTGTTTGCTTTGTGTTGGCTTGTTTTTGTGTTCAGAGAAAAGTTGGTGTATGACCTGGAAAATCCTTCTAGGCTGGCCGGGCTCCTGGAACTCCCGGTCGGCCGCCTTACAACGGACACCCGCCTAACCCCTCTCAGGCTGGCCAGGCTCCTGGAACTCCCAGTCGGCCACAGGACAGCAGAACACCCGCAAATTTTAACCCAGGTCGCTCCAGCAACCATGTGCCCCAGAGCTCTGCTCTTTTGGGGATTAGTAGCCCCTGGGGAGTACAAGGGGTGGGGAAATTGCCGGAGGGAAGCTCCTTTGGGAACCGGGGGTTTTGGACACCCCTAACGCCATAACTTCATCGGACTGTAACTCCGGTCCCCAGTAACAAATCATGCTGATTTTTGGACTGTGAAATCTGGGGACCGAGAGCTTTAAAATGACACCCGGGATCACCCCCGAAACCGCCACCCATATGTATTGGGATTATGTGGGACTGAGGCTCCTATGGAGGTGGCGGGCTGTCTGGAGGGGCGGGAATGGTGGGAAAATAGTGGGATTGTCCAGGGTCTTATCAAGATGAGCTGACTGTATAAAAGGAGTGTGTGTTTACAATAAAATCAGTTCATGTTAAACCTGAATGCTAGGCTGTCTAGTTATTTGGGTTTGCTCCAGCTAAAATCACTTTTCCTGGGCTACATAGCAGCCTGTTCCAGGCAGAGGAAGGACACTCTGACAGAGCTACCTAGTCTGGTAGCTGGAGTCTGCCACAGGGTGGGACCCTGAGTACTGGTGCTGTCAGGCATCAGGGGTGGCTACAGGCTGTGGTCACTTGCCAGCTACATAGCTGCAGTCAGCAGGGAGGAAGCAGGACCCCTTTTGGCGGAGCTACCCAGTCGGGGTAGCCGGGGGTATCCGTCACATTGGCTGGCAGCGGTGGGATCTGCTTCTTTTACAAGGTTCCTGCTGATAGAGGAGACGTACCACAGTAGCCGATAAATATGGAGGCAGAGTTCCTAGAGAGAGTACAAAAGATGCTGACTGCAACAAAGGATCCTTGTTCGGAACAGGACGTTCTGACATGGAGGAACCTTGCCCTCCGAGACCTTTGGTGGGAGGCTCTACAACAGGAGCAGAAAAATGGAAAGGTCCTCCCCACGAATGACACAAGATTCCGGGTACGGTGGACCGTGAGACTGCCTTTCCTGGGAGAACAGCCAAAGAAGGAATGGCTCGCTGTTCTACATAGATTGATCCAGCAAGAGATGTGGGTGGAGGACGGCTATCGAGCCCTCCAATGGCTCACTATGCAAGCGCAGCCATGGCTGGAGGAAGGATCCCCCACAGAGGGCTTTGGCTTCGGTGGCCCTGGATTGTTGTTTACAAAAAGGACAGAGGACCCACAGTTTGGGAGCGAGACAGACCAGGGTCTAGAGGATATCTCTGGGCTCCAAGAGGAACTGCTGGATCTCTTGGAGGAGACCTGGCTGCTGGACTATCTGGATTTTATAATTGACCAGGAAGAGGCACTAGTCAAGGAATACAAGAGGCTGCTGGATCTCGCTAAGCAGCGTGCCAGGGGCATACAGATCTGGGGTGCAGCCCTCTGGGTTTCATGGAGCTTGACTGTGGAGGAGTGGCAGCAAAGAGAAAGGGAACCAGGGCTCCTGGATCCTGATCAGCAGTCTGGCTCTGAGATTATAGACTTGGAGAAGGGAGAGATGGATGTCGATAACTCTCCCCAGCAGCAGAATCCCTTCCTGGGAGAGGAGACAGTCGGTCTCTCTCCCCAGCGGCAGAGCCATCCCCTGGGAGTGGAGGTAATCATCCTCCCTCCCCGTAAACAGAACCCCTTCCTGGGAGAGGAGACAGTCGGTCTCTCTCCCCAGCGGCAGAGCCAGGAGCCGGGAGAGGAGACAGTCGGTCTCTCTCCCCAGCGGCAGAGCCATCACCTGGGAGCAGAGGTAGTCGTCCTCCCTCCCCGTAAACAGAACCCCTTCATGGGAGAGGAGACAGTCGGTCTCTCTCCCCAGCGGCAGAGCCAGGAGCTGGGAGAGGAGACAGTCGGTCTCTCTCCCCAGCGGCAGAGCCATCCACTGGGAGCGGAGGTAGTCGTCCTCCCTCCCCGTAAGCCGAACCCCTGCCTGGGAGAGGAGACAGTCAGTCTTTCTCCCCAGCGGCAGAGCCAGGAGCCGGGAGAGGAGACAGACGGTCTCTCTCCACAGCGGCAGAGCCATCCCCTGGGAGCGGAGGTAGTCATCCCCCCTCCCCTTACAGAGAAGCCCTTGCAGGGAGAGACGGGTATCGGTATCTCTCCCCAGCGGCCAAACCCCTTCCTGGGGGAGGAGACAGTCTGTCTCCCTCCCCAGCAGCAGAGCCAGGAGCCGGGAGAGAAGACAGTCGGTCTCTCTCCCTAGCGGCAGAGCCATCTCCTGAGAGCGGAGGTAGTCTTCCTCCCTCCCCGTAAACAGAACCCCTTCCCGGGAGAGGAGACAGTCGGTCTCTCTCCCCAGCGGCAGAGCCAGGAGCCGGGAGAGGAGACAGTCAGTCTCTCTCCCCAGCGGCAGAGCCAGGAGCCGGGAGAGGAGACAGTCGGTCTCTCTCCCCAGCGGCAGAGCCATCCCCTGGGAGCGGAGGTAGTCGTCCTCCCTCCCCTTACAGAGAAGCCCTTGCAGGGAGAGACAGGTATCGATATCTCTCCCCAGTGGCCGAATCCCTTTCTGGGAGCACAGTTTCCCATGGAGCGGAGGTAGCAGACCTCCCTCCCCAGCAGTAGATTTAAGTTAGGGGGGGGTTAGACTTAGATTTAGAGGTTAATAACTTTAGTATAGTGGCGGCAATGTTGGGGGTAGCAGATTAGGGGTTAATAAATGTAGGTAGGTGTCGGCGATGTTAGGGACGGCAGATTAGGGGTTAATAATATTTAAATAATGTTTGCGAGGCGGGGTGCAGCGGTTTAGGGGTTAATATATTTATTATAGTGGTGGCGATGTCTGGTTCAGCAGATTAGGGGTTAAAAAATTTATTTTAGTGTTTGCGATGCGGGAGGGCCTCGGTTTAGGGGTTAATAGGTAGTTTATGGGTGTTAGTGTACTTTTTAGCACTTTAGTTAAGAGTTTTATGCTACGGCGTTGTAGTGTAAAACTCTTAACTACTGACCTTAAAATGCGGTACCAGTCTTGACAGGAGAGGTACCAGTCTTGACAGGAGAGGGTCTACAGCTCACTTTTTGGCAGACTCGTAATACCGGCACTATGCAACTCCCATTGAAAAAAAGAGGATACGCAATTTACGTAAGTGGATTTGCGGTATTGCCAAGTCTGGCCAAAAAAGTGAGCAGTACACCTGTACCTGCAAGACTCGTAATACCAGCGGGCGTTAAAAAGCAGCGTTAGGACCGGCCAACGCTGCTTTTTAAGCCTAACGCAAAACTCGTAATCTAGGTGCTTGTCTGTTATAAACGGCATCTTCAAAATTTCTGGGAGATAATTACCTCTTATCTTTCCCTTATTGCTTCAGACTATCTACAAATTTTCTAGCTTGGTGGCTGGACTCAAAAAACAGTGTTTATGTATTGTGGTACACTCAGTTTGGCCGGGTAAAGCACTGTCGCCTGAACTCCCATATTAATAAGTTGTGTACATATTAGCATGATTTCTCTTCTTTTATTGGACGTGTCCAATGAAAAATCTTGAAACAGTAGAATGGTTTCTTCCCATAATTTAAGGGGACTTTTTTTTATAATTTCTTAAGATATTAACCTTGTCCTGGAAGTTCAGGTATTTAATTATTACTGTACAACTTCTATTTTTACCTCTATCTTGTTCTTTAAGTTGACCTATCCTATGCGCCCTTTCCACTAGGAGGGGATTATTTTGCATGCCTAATATTTCTGGTAGTTTAACTGACGCCAACTGTAGTAGATCCTGGTATTCTATGGCTTCAGGGAGACCTATGATCCTAATGTTGTTTTTCCTGGATCTGTCTTCCATCTCCTCTATTCTAGATTGTAATATATTTAGTTTTTTCCCTGACTTTTGATGATCTGTTCTTGTGTATGTGATATATCTTCTATGTCGGACACCCTGCTTTCTACCTCTGCTGTTCTAACTGCAAACTGTCTTACTTCTTGTGACAGTGAAATTAACTCTTTTTTTTAGGCTATCAAACTGTGGTGTCATCATTTCTGTGATTTGTGTTCCAAGCATCTGCGAATCTATAAACACCATTTGTTTGTCGGTCTCAATACTATTTTCTACTGAGACTTCAATATGATTTTTGTTTTTCTTCTCTCTTTGTTCGGGAGGCATACCTGGTGATCTAGACTTGTTGCAATTTAAGTTCTTATCCATTAATAGGAAGTTGTATCTATGCAGGTAACAATAAATAGTTTACCCAGCTCTCTTCTTCCGATTATTTAAATATGCAACAAGATATAGGGGAAAAAACAACAATATTTGTGTATTTGTGTTTAGTGTAATGTGAACAAAAGAAAAAGAAACAAAGAGTTGTGAAGGAAAAAACAAAACAAAACAAAAAACAAAGTGAATCGTGAATATAAATTTGAAAACGCAATTTATATACATATACAATTTAAGTGTATATATATATTTTTTTTTTTTAATAAAAGTGAAACTATCCAAAAAATTCCTCTTATGTAACATCACTAAATCTTGTGACCTTTACCACAGGATTTAACCTGAGGTAAAAATAGTGTGTGCTCTAACTTCTTTTAGTGTTAAGCACTGCTCACTGCTATTCAATGTGGTGTGCTCTGGGTACCTCCCTGCTTACTATTTAAAGCTTTAATCATTAAAAACTATAGCCTTAGGTTCCTATAGTTTATAATTGCAACTTATATTTGACACTGTTTCTACTCATGTGCCTAGTTTACTTGGGCCTTATCTCAACTGTTCCCCATTATGGGGTACCCCAAGATCCGTATATAATACAAACAGTGTATATTATTCAGTATAGACTAAGTAAACAGTATCTATTAATCAAAATAAACTCTGTAAAAAGAAAAGAAAAAAAAGAAACAAAAAAACAGCAAAAAATAAATTAAAGATACAATTATATCAATATTTTAGACACTTTGCAGCGAGACATTTTAGCAGTATGTCCACTTAACCCTTTTAAAACTTTAGTATCAGCATAAAAGTCCTTATTCACAATTTGTGGTAAGGGATGTCTTATTTTTGTGCCCATTTATCCTTCCAGACAGTGGCTTCTACCAGTCCCCTCTCCCTCACCCAACCAGCAATCTTATACAGCTGCAGCTTTTTAGTACTTTTCTCCTTTATTGTCCCTTTTCTTTTTTTTTTTCTTTCCCCCTTCTTCTTTCTCCCTTCTTCTTCTCCTCTCTCCCCTTCTTCCCTCCTTCTTCCCCTCTCCCTCCTTCCTTTCTTTTTGACTGGGGAGGATGTTTCCTTATGGCTCTACTATTATCAGTGGTGAAGATAAGTGTCAACTTTGAATCTCTTAGGTTATTCTCAAATATAGGTATAGCTGTTTAAATTTTCCTCTGTGGTGTACACCGAATCTCGAAGGGATGCCCCTTTTTCTTCTCCTTTAAATATATATATCTTGTACAGCACCAGACCTTTGTGACTTTTTCCCTTCACTTTTTAGCTAGAGGGAACATGACCTTATAATTTTGTTGTTGTCCATATTATATGAAAACACTGACTTTGTGTCTCCTAAATCTCTTCTCCAATATATCAATTATAAACAATGTATGGCATAGAACGAAATACCCCTGTTTCCTCTCCTTAAAGAACAGATAGGCAATGTTCCTATGAGGCAGAGATTTGCCCTCCTATACAGCCTTATTTATCAGAGTTATTGTGTACAGCTTGGGCCCCCCCACAACCATACTTATCTGTTAATCTTGTTGCTCCTTGTTGCCAGAGCCTTTACTTTCTCTCCGGTCTCTGGGACTGCCAGAAGAGAGTCTGATTCTTCCCAGCTGGGCCAGGCTGAACAGCTTGGCTCACCTGTGT
The DNA here is from genome assembly GCF_027579735.1 of Bombina bombina. Lineage (NCBI taxonomy): Eukaryota > Metazoa > Chordata > Amphibia > Anura > Bombinatoridae > Bombina > Bombina bombina. The sequence goes on from NC_069504.1 coordinate 493,823,289, forward strand.
TGCCCATAGGCCTTGTATGTAGCTCCACCCACTGCTCCTACCCTACTGCTCCTATTTTCTACTGAGACTTCAATATGATTTTTGTTTTTCTTCTCTCTTTGTTCGGGAGGCATACCTGGTGATCTAGACTTGTTGCAATTTAAGTACTTGTCCATTAATAGGAAGTTGTAGCTATGCATGTAACAATAAATAGTTTACCCAGCTCTCTTCTTCCGATTATTTAAATATGCAACAAGATATAGGGGAAAAAACAACATTTGTGTATTTGTGTTTAGTGTAATGTGAACAAAAGAAAAAGAAACAAAGAGTTGTGAAGGAAAAAACAAACAAAAAAACCCCAAAGTGAATCGTGAACATAAATGTGAAAACGCAATTCAATTTAAGTGTGTATATATACAAAAAAAAAAAAATGCAGCAGCACAACTAATATTGTAATTTTATTATGATAACGCATAAATGAAGCAAATCTAAACATACATATTTTTCTGTTATCCTATTTGGTACTTGCGCACAGACACAGTACTAAAAGCTAGTTGTCATTCCCAGTAATTGATGAGATCATACTCTGAATTCAGACCCAGGGGAATATGAGTCCTAAGTCTGAATTTCCAGAATATCTCTCTCTTACTTAGGAGTTTTTGCCTGTCCCCTCCTCGTTTCGGGATCAAAACCCTCTCAATAGCACACCAACTGAAAGTATCCAATTTACCTTGATGCTTGCCAATGTAATGTCGTACCAGAGGGGTAGTGGATTTTCCCACAATGATGGTTGAGAAATGCTCACGGGTTCTGGACCTCACATCTCTCTTTGTGAGTCCAATGTACTATACCCCACATGAAGTACATGTAATAAGATAAATTAAATTAACTCCCTTAAAGGCTGAGTTGCTATTCTTGTAGTTGTGAGACTCAAGAAGACACGTATGATCTAGTTTGTCTACTTCTCTTCTAGCATTATTGATGGTAGTGTTAGGATAGCCCCTTTCTCTCAACCTATTCATTTATTGACATTCCTCCAGTCTGTAATCCATATCATTGGTGCAGTTACGTTTTAGTCTTATGAACTGTCCTTTGGCAACTGCATGTGGGACATGCCTGGGGTGACAGCTTTTGGCATGTAAAAGTGAATTACCTGAGATGGTAAATCAGCCTTCAAGGGAGTTAGTTTTATAACCACCTACAGTTCTCAATATGATGAAATATGCAGAATAGTACGTAAACTTTTTCCAATGTTGATGGCGGATGATGGTTTGGTAGAAACTGTTAGAGGAGGATTGAGATGTTCTTACAAAAAATTTAAAACTATAGGAAAAATGGTTTCACCCTCAAAGTTACCCCATATTATCTGCACCAGAGCTCATGGCTGTCATCTAAAGGCATGTTTAAATGTGGCCACAACAAGTGTAAGCCTTGCAACTATGTACACTGTATGAATATATTTACCTCAACAGTTACCAATGAGATTTTCAACATTGATAGTTGTTTGAACTGCTCATTCACGTTTGTGATTTATCTTATTACATGTACTTCATGTGGGGTCCAGAATACGTGAGCATTTCTCAACCATCAATGTGGGAAAATCCACTACACCTCTGGTACAACATTTTATTAGCAAGCATCAAGGTAAATTGGATACTTTCAGTTGGTGTTCTATTGAGAAGGCTTTGATCCCCAAACGAGGAGGGGACAGCCAAAAACTCCTGAGTAAGAGAGAGATGTTCTGGATATTCAGACTCTAGACTCATGTTCCCCTGGGTCTGAATTCAGAGTATGACCTCTTCAAATACTCTGAATGTCAATTAGCTTTTATTACTGTGTCTGTGCGAAAGTGAAAGCACCAAATAGGATAACAGAATAATATGTATGTTTAGATTTGCTTCATTTATGCGTTATTATCATAATAAAATTACAATATTAGTTGTGCTGCTGCATTGCTAAATGAGTATATTGCTGTACTAGGGACATTATATTATCAACAACTTCAGTACTCTATACTCACTGTCTCCCTTTTTTTATTTCATTATTTTTTATTTATCATTTGTTTTTATTTTTTGTACTTTGCTGTAACTGTTATATTAGGAAACCTGTTATAGGTAATTTTGTATAATTTTATGAACTTTATATTTCAGTGTTCTTGTAGGACAGATTAAGTGGGTGGAGCAACACTTTGGTATCTACCAATTGTAACCTTTTAAATATTGGAATGTGTGTCATTAGCATTATGGCTATAATTACGGCCCCCTAGCCGAAACGCGTGAGCCTGCTATTTGCTCTGAATCCTACGTTCTACATGTGAGCCCCTGGCGTGTTTTTAACTGTTTACTAATAAATACTGAAGTTTTAAGACGAAAAGCGGACTTGTTCCTGTATGCCTAACCAGACCCGCTGACTTTTTGTCTAGTACTGCCTGCTATTGGTCCTGAGTTGACACACCCCTGGATGTTGTCACTGGAGTGGTCTCACGCTATCAACACACCGGAGGCTAATAACGGTGGCTTGTGGAGACTCTAACACTGATACAGTGGGTAGTTTAACTTGGATACTCCAGCATAGAAGTCTCCCTGCATTTTTTTCTGTGAGCCCGGTGGAGTGGAGCTTTGAAGCCGTGCATGAGGTGGACTGACCCGGGTACGTTTGTTACTCTGAAATATCGATGTGGGGGTGAGTGTAACTCTTGAATCTTTTAAAAAAGGTCCTAGATTGGACGTGATTTGTGACTTATTACATTACGCAAATTTGCAGTGAGACCATTGTGCATACTCTCTGTTTTGTTCCTTTAAAGGTCTGTCTGAAAACATAGTAACAAATTAACAGTGGCAGCAACTAATCTCATGCTATAAAATGTTATAGTTACACTGGGGTTATGGCTACTAAAGTCCTTTGATATCCAAGGTTAATGGAAACAGCACACCTTTATCTTTCTCCAGTGGGGCACGGAGTGACAGACCTGCCAAGTCTCCTCAATATCCCAAAAATTCAAAGAACTCCAGCCTCCACATTCAATAAAAGACCTTTATTCTTTCATATATAGGGTCCCAGCAACATATACAATGTTTCAAGCCTGCAATAGGCTCTTAGTCATGTACACTTTAATTATACAGGTTCCTGCCTTTTATACCTGCACCTGTTGTCCATTAACCCATTCCATGAAAACACAGCTGTTACAACAGCGGCATCTTGTGGATGCAAATCAAATTGCATCAATATTTATTTCTTATGTTTTCTAAATGGAATAGGTAAGTGACATCTGTATATAAGAATTAAAAACAACATAAAACCTATATATACAATTAAAAGAGGAGCATAGAAATTTGACCAACTAGAGCAATACCATAGCATTAGGAGCTAGTGTACAGAGTAAATATTAAAAATTAAAAAGGGCAAATACTTGAGAATCCAATTTTTTTAGAAAAGTTTTTCTAAATTATTTTATGTTTTTATGTTCATTATAGCCAAATAACATTTTACCAAAATTCTGCATTAAATTAGTTCTTCCAGACTTCTTTATATGTACTATGGGGAATATAAGATCTTAATAAAATAGACTCCAGTCAAAGTCCTTGTTCAGACCCTTGGGGGTTAAAGAATCTAATTTATGTATCCAGAACATCTCTCTAACCTTAAGGAGATGTTCTCTGTCTCCCCCTCTCCTTGGTTTAATTACCTGATCTATGACTTGGAATCTAAGTTGACTAATATTGTGACCTGCAGAGAGGAAGTGAGAGGACACTGGGACTTCTTTGTTCTTACATCTTATGTTTGATTTATGTTCTGTTATCCTCTCCCTTACCTCCCTACAGGTCTCGCCAATATAAATAAGTCCACACGGACATTTTATCATATAAACAGCAAATGTTGTTCTACATGTAAAGTATCTATTTATTACAAACTTCCTTCCACTGGTTAGATGGTAAAAGCTTTTACCTTTTATCATAGAACTGCAATGGCTGCAGTTCATAGCATCCATTGTTGCTACTACCTATTGTTAGCTGTACATTTTTTACCAGTACCTATGTCAGTGTGGACAATTAAGTCCTTAATGCTCTTATTTCTTTTATATTCAACCATAGGATTCTTTTTAAATTCCTCAACTTGTGGATTGCACTCCCTTATTATATGCCAGTGCTTTTTTAAGACACTAGCAATTTTTTGACTGAACCTGTTGTGTTGTGTTACAAATATTACACTGTTTTCTCCCTTTTTACTTCTTGGTTCTTGACTTTGTCTAGGCTCATCCTCTACAGTTGCAAGTTGTTCTGCTATTAATTTTTTAGGATATTTTCTGGCAATAAATTTATTCGCCATCTCTTCTAGTCTTTGCTTACATTTATCACTGTCTGAAACAATCATTTTTACTCTAGTGAATTGGCTCTTAGGTATTGCCTTAAAAATGTTATTTGAATGATAGCTACCATATTGTAATCAATTATTTTTGTCAGTTTTCTTTGTGTATAAATCAGTTTTCAAGAAACCACATTTTTTATAAACATATGTATCCAAGTACGCTATACCTACTTCACTCATGTTCAGACTGAATTTGAGTCCCCTCACAGAGCAATTTAAGTCCTGTACAAATGATAGAAGGCTCCCAACGTCGCCCCCCCCACACGCCAAACACATCATCTATGTACCTCCACCAGGAGGCACCATAGAGTTGGAACAAAGCATTGGGGTACACAAAGTGTTCCTCAAAACTATTCATGAAAATGTTGGCGTATGTGGGGGCGACGTTGGAGCCCATTGCGGTCCACTGTTTTTGAAGATAATAGGAATCCATGAACAAGAAATCATTTTGATGCAATATTATGGTAAGCAAATCTATCAGAAACCCAATCTCTTTGTGAGTATAATTGCTATCAGTTTTTAAGATGTTTTCTACTGCTGCAATCCCACGTGTATGCCTTATAGAGGTGTACAAGCTGGAGACGTCTAAAGTGAATAGTATACACTTATCACCAACATGTCCCAAATTTTAAAGTTTAGACAAAAAATAATTGGTATTAAAGGCTGCAATACCTTGTCTAAGAAAACAGAAATATTCGAAAATACTGAGCCTATTCCGGCCACAATTGGACGCCCAGGAGGTTTATTTATAGCTTTGTGAATTTTAGGTAAAACGTAAATCACTGGTCTAATAGGATTTTTCTCAAATAAAGCATCCCTAAATTTTTCTAAAATGATGTCCCTCTTGACTGCTAGTTGAAGTATGTTCTCTATTTATTTGATAATCTGACCAGTAGGGTCCCTAGGAAGTTTTTCATATACCTGATTGTCTGCTAATTGACGCTCAATTTCTTCTATGTAGTCTGTTCTATTAAGAACAACTACAGCCCCGCCCTTGTCCGCTTCTTTTATGATTATATCAGTGTTGTCTATTAGTGACTGAATTGCTAACTTATCTTTTTTATTTTTCTGTACCAATTTTTTCTTTGTTTCCTTTTTAAGCAAATTGTTAATTTCTCTCTGAACCAGATTCATATAAGTTGTAACACTATAGGTAGTGGAAGGTGTAAATTTGCTCTTTTTATTTACTCCAAAATCTTTAATGTTATTAAATCTAATATTATATTTCTGTGTATCCATTGCATGTGTATAGTTAGTGCCTTTTTGTAGTGAAAAATATATCTTCAATTTCAATTTCCTAAAAAATCTGTGCAAATCTTGAAAAATAGTGAAATCATTGAAAGAATCATCTAAACAGTATGATAAACCCTTATTTAATACCAAACATTCCTCCTTACTGAGAACATAATTAGAGATATTGTGAACTAAATTATCTTTTTCGTGAATTACATTTAAATCTAACTGTGATATAGTTTCCTGAAAAAATACGTGATTAGTATCAACATTGGATTTGTGAGTATCATGTCCCAATAAGTGTTCATTCAGAGAGTCACTGTCCAAATAACCAACACTGTTATTCCTTTCCCTATCGGGAAATTTTGATGCAGACCATTGTGTATTATCCATAAGAGATTCACTACAGGTGGCATTTTGTGAAGTGTCTTTTACTAACAGCCCATTACTGAGTACGATTTTTTTGAACAGTCCCCATGGATGTATTTGTTATAATTATCCGGTCCCGGGCATCAACCTGTATCTTATCAGAGTGTGTCATCAGCTTGCATGCATTTTGAGTTTTCATACTTGTTTCTCATGTTAGGCTGTTCTCCCGTTGTATATGTTGCTGGGACCCTATATATGAAAGAATAAAGGTCTTTTATTGAATGTGGAGGCTGGAGTTCTTTGAATTTTTTGGATACTAAAGTGCTTTGTCGAAAACAGACAAAACAAGATTCCTACTAAAAATGTCTCTTCATATTAACGGCATGATGATCGAAAACTTGCTGGATAAATCATGCAAAATCAATTTTTTTACATCATATTTTTATGTAGGTGTCTTTCCTTCACACCCAGAATCCTGCATAATGATATAAACAACTCTTAAGCTAAAATTTGCCTTTTCTAAAAATCTTTGAGGGACTTCACAGTACCGACAAGACTTCTTAGATAATCTTGCCAGAGAGCTTTAGAAAATTTAGCCCTAAATGACAGCTCACTGATCCACTGCCTGAATTCTGGGTGTTCTTATTGAAGTTGTGTGGTGTATTAATTATGTTTGTAGCTCGCTATATTATTACTCCCCTCAAGCTTGGGTGCAGGTTTTGACTGTTGTGCAATGGGAATGAAGTGAACTAGTTAATTACTTTCTATTTTGTCCTATGGACTCTGCAAACAGACATGCCAAATATCACTTTTACATTATATGTTATACTTCTTTTATCCTTTCCATTTATTAAACAGCATTTATAAACATCATTAGAGACATGCATGACCCTACACAGTTCAACTTTCACTCTACAGTTATGAATAATATTTTTTTCACATACACTGTGGGTATTCTACCCTCTACCCTCTCTTATAGTACACAACATTCTTCAATTCTAATCCTCCCAGCCTACTTGTGTCTTGCAAAACATTTATGAGTGGACCCCTGCAATAACATTTTATATTTTTAAATGGTTGCATATGATAAAAGTGTAATGTTGGGTAGCATGCCGGAAAGTGTGTGAAAATAATAATATAAAACATAACACACAATTAAAGTTTAGATCCTGATTAGATTTATTGCAGAATAATTTACATGTTGATTGTATTGAAAGGAAAATCCCTGGCATCAGTGTCTGATACAGATATCTTCTAGCCAGGTGCAGAATTATATATATATATATATTTTTTTGTTTTTAGCCAAACCAAAAGTCAACAATCCCAGAAAGTTGGGCTGTTATTTTTGATCACAAAATATATACTGTAAGCTAGCACCGCACAAGAAAACACAGAGGTCCAGGCTCAGCCAAGCCTGGTTCAGATAATATATTTGAATTGCTTTGAACAGCATAGCGTTATTACCATTTCACTACCAGAGGGTAGGCTAAACTGATAGAGAAAGAGTAAGTAGTAACACTTTGCTTTACAGTGGAGTGATTGTGCAACTCAATGTTTTCAAAATGAACAAGGTTAACACTGATATTCTGGAAAATATTATCACGGCAGGCAAAATCTATAGAAAATGGTGGAGAAGACATATGAATGACATAGGGACAAGGTTTATAAATGAGAGTTTTGTAGTTGAATTACTTTGCTGCTTCATGATCTGAATTTTTAGGACAGAGGCACCAAATATCACTTCTACAAGGTCATAACAGGCCAGTTTTAAAGTCATCTCTGCTTGAGTGCAGAACGGGCAGGTGGCTTGGTGATTTAGAATAAATAAACTGTGGCTACCAGGTAATGCTATACAGCTCACCCCCTCACACTGTTACTATTCCTGGGGGACTGACACATGGCAAACGTTTCATAAATATGGTGTAGCACTAAATTGTATTTTCTGCAGCGCTATCAATTACAGATAAATTAGTAACTAAAGAATTTAGAGAGAAGGCAATGTGTTGTTAGTTGACTGCCTTATCATTGTCATTCTACAAACTTTATAGTTTTATGGAGCCAGGTGGCCCATTAGCAATTCTGTGTCTGAGCAACTATTCCAGTAAGTGAGGCTGTATTGTAATGTACAGCAGCAGTCACAAAAATCCCTGTCATGTCTTTATTTACTGCATCCCTCGCACAGAGGTGCACAGTCTTTTGCCACATTACAAATAAAGCTAAAAACAACAACAATAACTGATCGATGGCCTTTACATTCCCTAAAACTAAATAGGTCACTGCACACAGGCCATTTGCACAGTACACCGGACTACCTCATTCACATCTTCCATCTGTAGGGCCTAGTATTAATAACTGTGAACCTTTATAAGCCATCTGTACTGAAGCAGGGATTACTTGTAAACCTGTCTCATTACTGGCCATTGAGGACTGAATTTGTGTGCCCCTGTTTTAACACATTAAACATTTCTCTGCTGGGTTGTTATCGGGTCATGTTGTGCCCCAGCAAAGTTGATCCTTTGACACATAAACCAAAGAATCAGTCATTACCTAGCACACAGTTGGGCCCAGTTTATAACAGTTTTATGAAAACCTATCATTTGTTGCTTTTAAAATCTACAATTTGCCATAAATACAATTAGAAATAAATTGATTAATGCTAACCTCTGAACTAAAATAAAACAGCAAACCAACATGAGCATGCAGATGTATTCTCAAAAGTTAAAGTCAGTGTAAATTTATTGCTTAAACATTCAATTACTTATGGCTAAATAACCTTCCTCACAATTTTATTATTGTTTAGATATAAAAAAGTGTTCGGTGCCAGCGGAAAATGAACAGGTACAGAGAAGAAATAAAACATTGAACAACATAACGAAATTAGGTAAACATCTAACACTGAAGTTTGTCAATATGTTTCAGTGACCTTGTTGGTTGGGTACTGTACATCTTACACACATTTATGTATTTAAACCATAGAAGATCTGTCCCTATAACACTATTTGATTTACTACATATTCTTGTAATCTGTTGGTACAAGAGGAGGCTTCCCAAATGAATGAGTGTAAAATAGGCATGTACATGAACAATCGCTCTTCTGCAGATATAGGGGGCTTACATGTAATGGGTAAAATAATATTAAAGTTATTTTTGTAACTATTAAATACAGTCAGTTTGAAGAGCTTTTATCTGTACTGCATAGAGGTGAGAAACTTAAATTTGATGCCTGAGATAAACAGTGCTAAGTTGACGATAATCAAACCACACCAAGTATTGTGCTTCAGTCTCAATGTCATTTTCCATAGATAGTGGATTTAGACTTAAATAAATGACTGTGAATTTAGACTTACATATAAATTAAACCTATATTTATTGTCTCGTGGCAATGATGGTTGTTCTTTATAAGGATTGCGTACATAGTTATATTTTCAATAGATCACATAGCCAATGATGGATTGGTTTAATGCTTGTTATTAGTCCAGATTGCCTCAGATATAACAATATTATGTGGATTATAGAGATTAAAAACATCATCTAAAGCCTGCACAGCAGGCCCGAAGCCTCCTCCATCACCAAGAGGTTAAAGGTACCGTACCTGAAAAAGAGGCAGCCACGTGTCTATAAAGCATAGATTTATAATCTGAAACACTGTAAATCAGTAATACTTTATTTTAAATAATCAATACCTTGCAAACCAATTGTTTATAGTTAAGGGAGAGGATTTATAATTAGAAATGCAAATTAATATTCTTTGTCAGACACAACAAATTGCTTAAGTCAATTGGCAAATTCCAGAGCACTGAGTTCTATTGTGCTGTCACAAGACTAGTGAAAAAAGTGGTAAGAGCGAAGCTGTTGAACACTATTTGTACACTCCCTCCTTAAATCAAATAAAAGATTTGTTAAGCAAGGTTATCAGGCTGCCCCTTTTCACATGTAAAAGAGGTGTACGAGATGGATGTATATATCCCTGAGGGAGTAAGCTATATTACTATATATTTCACTTTACTATATACATATTGCACGTTAGAAGGGTTGGGGTAAAAAGTGCAAATAAAATGAGAATTAATAAACAATTACAGAAATCTTTCTGGAATGGATTAAAGCAAATACAGCAAATGTAAATTACCATAGAGTTTAAAATGAACATGCAGCAGCCTACAGTGATGGTGAGTATAACCTTTAAAACTAAAGGGACACGAAACCCAAAACGTTTCCTTCATGATTCAGATAGAGCCTTTCATTTTAAACAACTTTCCATTTTGCTTCTATTATCAAATTTTCTTTATTCTCTTTATATCCTTTGTTAAAATGCAGGAAACTAAGCTCGGGTGTGTGCACGTGTCTGCAGCACTACATTTCAGCGGTTTTGCAAGAGCACTAGATTGTAGCACTATTTCCTGCCAGACGTGTGCAAGCTGCCTATCATGAGAGAGAAGCAAACTTGATTATAGAAGTAAATCGTATGCTCTGAATCACAAAAGAAAAAGAAAATGGGTTTCCTGTCTCTTTAAACACAGCAAAACTATTTATTTTACTTGGGGCTTTTAAAAGGAGATGTTCCAATGGAACAAAAAGAAAAGTAGAAAGAACTCGCTCCAGAAAATAATGACATTAGTGGTGCCTTAAAAAGTGTTCCTTGACTTAGATGTCTATAGAGGGACATCCTCCTGGATTCTTTATAACTTTGGTTTACCTTAATACAAGATCTTTTGAGAGTTGTTACTATTTGTATATGTATGTTAACTGTCAAGACATAATGCCAATTTACATTAAACTGATGTGCTGGAATGAAGCGTTATTACATTTATTAGCACCAAACAATATATATATTAAAGGGATATGGAATGCAATCTGTTTCTGTTCCATATAAAAAGAGCAGCAATTATATATGTTAAAAATAAGTAACAAAGTGAATTCAGTTTTACATTTATATTGAATCTAGTAGGAAAATCTACGTGCATCCTGACTCATAACAAGGACAACTCCCAGATCTGTATTGCAGGGCAAGGACGCACCTCCACAAGCAACATTAGTCAGCACAGAAAACATCTAAGTTACAAAAAGAGAAACACTAGATTTAAATACCACCTTTTAGGGATTTAAGTTGCAAGACTGTGTTAAAAAAATATTATAAACATACTGAAGCTTTCATTCTTTTGGCATGTTTCTATAAAAATTCTTGCTCCATAACATTTCCTGTGAGACTTTAACAGCTCCTTGACGAGTTTTGGAAAACAGAATGCTTAATATAATGGGGTGTTCATGTCACCTCTATAGGTAAAGTTAGGAAAAACTATTCCAACACATTAATCTGCTAAATCTGTCTATGTGGATGACATGAGCTTCCTAATATTAGAAGCACTGCTCCCTTCACTCAGTCAAATTACTTCAGAAATCACACTGAAAATTAGAGCCATTGTGAAGAATTTTAAGATAAAGTACTGAAAAACAATGCAAGTGAATGAAAGCTGTATTATTATTGCTTTAATCATTGTACAATGTTATCATAGGTCACAACTCCTTTCCCTACATGTATGGACATACTCATTACCACTATATATTGCTGCATGTTTATTCCAACGTCCCCGTTAAGAAAATGCTGTTATAAAAACGCTTGAAACAACTCAAATGACATTTCTGCTATGGCACATTTAGGACAATTAAATACTTAAAAGTTTTTTTCTGTTTTACCAGAGACAAATTTCAGCAAAATACAAAGTTTTCCTTTGAATCACATTTTCCTTAGAAAAATTTACAATAATCATTCAGCTTGTATTTTTTTCACATTACAAAAATCTGTTTTTTGTTTGTTTTTCTTTTTTTTATGTTATGCCCGCTACACAAATCACATTTTTATTGCAGGAATATTTCAAGTGCCATTAAATATTTTATACAAGGGTTAAAAAAATAGACTTTCATTTTTTTTTAGATTTCTAAAGTGGTCCAGGCTTTATATTAAATATTGTATTTTTTCCCCTACCCACTTTAAGTTAGTGCAGCTCTAAGCAGCCACACAAGGACACACACACACTGGAGACAGTTATCAGCTGGTGCCTTGACAAATCACTCACAAGCTACTAGAGTCTGTGTCCTGGAAATGTGACTGTGTTACACAGATTAAACAAAGTTTTATAACCACAGAATAATACAAAAACATGAGATTACAGATAATGTACACTTGTGTGAGGTTATGGGAGTGACAGAAAGTGGTAGAATGAAAGGAGATAAAGGACCAAAATGATAATTAGAGGAAGAAGGTATAAACTGAGGAGGGCGTTAGATTCTGAGAACTGTTCTTTGTACCCATGTGTAACGTATCAGATGTTTGTTATTTGTACTAGGGTCTCTGTCTTAAATACATTGGAATGTCCAGTTAAAGGGACAGTACACACCTTGACGCCTATTTATTAAAGGTCTGTTGGACTTGATCCGACAGACTTCGCTGAATGCGGAGAGCAATCCACTCTCCGTATTCAGCATTGCACCAGCAGCTCTTGTGAGCTGCTGGTGCAACGCCGCCCCCTGCAGATTCGCGGCCAATCGGCTACCAGCAGGGGGGTGTCAATCAACCCCACCGTACTTGATCGGGTTGAATTGTGGCGATCGCCTGTTCAGAGTAGGCGGACAGGGTTATGGAGCAGCGGTCATTCAGAACTTGATAAATGGGCCTCTTTGTAATTACAATTTAAAAAATACATTTATATGCCCTGTTAAAAGATAGTACACACCTAATTACATTTTGACTAAAACTGACACCTTGTTTGCTGCAATTGTTATTCAATGGTCAATCTCCACTGATCCCTTTCCTTATTTGGAGGTGCCAGTTTGGTCTTAAGTCTGGAGAAGACACCGGTTGCCCCCTGTCATTGTGTTAACAAAAATCTTTACTGTTTGGCTTTAGCATAAAAAAGATAATATAACAAACAGCAAAACAGGGAAATATATTTAGGAAGGAGTGTGACACCTGTTGTGCTCAGTTTTTAGACTTAAATGATAGGAAAAGGAGGCAAAATAAATAATGAAATAATATTGAAAAGTTGTTTTACTATGTACAATTAAGCCGTTTATATAACAATATCAAAGAGTTTACACTCCCTTTAACATATATTTTAATGCTAATACATCAGAGCAACTCAAAGGCTTCATACCATGAACTGAAAGCCCCATGCTCATTGTAATACTGTATTTAGGGGGTGAGGGAAAGAATATGTTGCACATAAAAAAATATATAAATATGGGTAAAGAAACGTTGGACTCAAACTTAAAATTTGCAATGCACTTTAAACATTTATTTTGCCTTCTTTTACTGTAATATAACTCTACAAATTGTTGTTTTTCCACTTACAACCCCTCCACAGAGGAGGAAATGCAGAACCCTCACATTATTGGTTATAATATGTGCAGGAGCTTGTTTATATTTGTCCCTAGTTGGCTACAGCAAAAAGCTTTCAAGGGGTCAACCCCATGTGTGCAAAACTAATGCATATTTTTTTATATATAGAAAATGACAGTCAGTTATTTCTGATGTATAAATAAAAAATATTTTAATGTCCCTTTAACTTGGGTATTTAAGAAATTTATATCAAATGGATCAGTAGCAGAGTTTATAGGTATATCCCTATCTGCAACAATGCTCTCTTTTTCACAATTAAAAGCAGAGTGGAACAAACAGAATACAACCTCTAGCAGCAATAGGAGCACGTGCAACAGACAGAAGGACATCACTGTAGGACATAAGGACCTGGGCAAGTTGAGGAAAACACAAATGTCTCTGACTGATTCAAGATGAATGAAAATGTGCAGACCCCAATGTACAGTTCTCTTCCTATACTGCACTACAGACTACATCACAAGTGTTTTACTGTAAGGTGTAGAAGTGCAACAGAATAGGGTGGAATGTTGGTGAATATGGTGACATGGACTTGATGGTTGTTCCAATAACAGGTGAACAACAACACAGACATTTTACTGAACACAGCTTAGTAGTTGATATGTTGTCTTGTGGTGATGTGGTTCAAAATGCATCAAAAATGTTATTTTACCCCTTCAATGAAGAGGTCAATAACCAGTTTAACAGGACCAGCTGTAGTTACTGCATAACCCGCACATAAAAAAGCAGTATCTGCTCTAACATCCGCTCAAAAAATCTATTGCTTTTTAGCTTAATAGCATATTTCCAATGTGCACACAAATAAACAAAGTAAAAAAAGCTCCCCCCACAAAAACACATTTCACTAAACAAAGAGCAGTAGGAAATAACAAAAAAAAGGTGCAAAACAGAACAAAAAAAAGTGCCTTATTGAATATAACCGGAAAAAAACTATATCCGGTCCTACACTTTAAACAATATCTTTTTAGCCACATAATTGATCATGCCCATTTACCCTGTAATACATATATTTATATATAAATAATATTTTGCTTGTATTGCTAGAGACCTACGGAGTCTCCTGGTTAAAAATGCAGGTGGGGCGCTACCATACCAGCCTGCCCTGCAGTTGGTCCTTTATCTTTCAACTTAACCTCTTGTAAACAGTAAGCCTGGGGCTGAGAGGACAAGGACAAAAGTCTGTTTGTGTTACCCTCATCCTCTTCTCCTGCACCCAGGTTAGGATAAAGTGTCTTTGTTCCTCCCCTCGGTGTACACACATACACGTGCATCTATATATGCCACATATTGTGAATACTCTAAAGCAGTTGACGTTTCCAGATGTGAAGAGAACGGTTCCCTTATCCTTCCAGTTGCATGGCTGGCTCATATTCAGAGGTAAAAAGTTCCTTGTAGAGGGGTGGAAAGTGATGCCTGACGATGTCTGGGTATATTGCTTTAAAAGCCATGAGTTTCTCTGCATGACGTCCACACAATGCACGGAGAGTGGATACTTTGCATATTAACTGCAAACAAAAAGAGTTTCATTGTCATCTATTGTATAATCCATACTTAGCTCTAAAACAGACTTCCATACTTTCTGCTATGCATTTAAAGAGCCATGCTGTAATAAACACCTGCACACATGAGTGATCTAGTGACTGGTCTAATCATAGTGGAAATCAGGATTTGGGAAAGCTTTGAAGCATTGTTTAGAAAATGAATATGGGGTGTTTGTAGTCTTGACATCAATGGTTCTAAATAGTTTCTTCTGTGTGAAACTCCTGATGTATTTTTAAAGGAACATGAAACTCAAAATGTTTATTTCATGATACAGATAGAGAATACAATTTTTTAAAAGTTTACAATTTACTTCTATTATCAAATTTGCTTTATACTCTTGTTATTCTTTGTTGTCTAGATAGGTAGCGTGCACAAGTCTGGAGCACTACATAACAGAAAATACTGCTGCCATCTAGTGCTCTTGCTAATGTATTACATTGTTGCAAAACTGTTGCCATATAGTAGTACACTCTTGAACTTACCTTCTTGATTTTCAACAAAGGATAACAAGAAAATAAAGACAAATTGATTAAATAGAAGTAAATTGGAAAGTTGTTTAAATTTGTATGCACTATCTGAATACTGAAAGAAAAAAAAATGGGTTTTATGTCCCTTTAAAATCCATGTGACACCTCTAAATTATTTTTCAAAAGCCTGTTGCCAAACATTATGCAAAGCTATGGAGTATACAGACGTAGTACTATTTATACAAAATCAAGATTGGGATAGCTTACTAAAGGCATATACATTGAAACAGCAAACTGTGGCATATTATTTTAATGCACTTTTTTAAATAAATTCATTATACAAAAAAAAAGCTGCTAAATAAACACATATGTATGTACTGTGCACGTGCATGCCGCAAATGGAACAACTCACAGACTATATGCAGCAATTAGCAGCTCTCTATGCTCCAGGATCTACATATATATTACAAAGTGTTACCTCCAGTCCTAAGACTGTTTGCAAATAACTGAAATACTCTGTGGCTCTTTTAGGGCCAGAATACAAGAGCAGCGGGATTTAAAGCTCCTGTTTGCGCACTAACTCTGCTATAAGTAAGCTTTTTGTGCACGTTGGGGTAGCACTTGTATTACAAGATGAAAGTAAAAAGTATTTGCTCTCGTTCTAACACGATGCGCGCAAAAAAATCTGAACTTAGAATATCGCGAGCATTAACATATTCCCCCAAAGAAGTCGATAGAGAAAAAAATTCCCCCAACACCCTACTCACGCGCCATTAACATTTCTGATGGTATTTTGATACAATATATATTTATACCTATATATTTATACCTAAATATAAATATATATATATAAATAAATGACACACATGAGACCTCATATATTTGAGAACTTATAACTTTTAATTGCAATATATTTCATTAGATGGCGTTATTATGAGTGTAATTGTACTTTTTAATACATTTTCGATGTGTTTTGTGGCACTTTTTTGTTTTGCGAAACAGTTGACCAGAGAGTTAACCCGACGAGCGTTAACTTCAGTTGCGCTCAAGTGATCACGTTTACTTTCAACTTGTAATGCAAACGCAATACCCAACGCAAAAACACCCGAGATAAACCTCTTTTCGCACGTGCGTAACTGTTAGCGTGCCGCTCGTAATCTGGCCCTTAGATGGGTTCTGTGACACCCGAGTGCATTCAACACTTTTGTTTAGAATCACTGCTTTGTATGTTGGACAGAATTGTGCTCAGTATCTCTGTACATGCCCTGGACAAAATTATTACTTGGTAAAACTGTCTGAAAAATCAATAGTGGAGTATATGTTGCAAGTTGCACAACTAGAATTTAATGCCCAAAAAATATTGTTTTGAAAGAAAAATTGTTTTTGAGTTTGTGCCTCTTTAAATTGATTACCACCTAGAAATAAACCTTCTGTTAGAGCTGGCAAAGAGGTGGGGTTTTTTAAGAATGCCTGGGTTAAGCTTAAGGATATCATACAAACTAATTAAAGGGCCATAATAGTCCGAAAAATTATAACGTAATTTTAAGACTATCTAGCGGAAATCACTGCTGATCCAGTTAGCAGTGCTAATTACACAACTGAGTCGTGTGGATCGGCGCAATGCGGGAGGGGCGGGTTCACTTTGCTACAGAAAAAAAATACAACAGTGGAGAGGACAGAAGGGGCACTATTCTATGGAGCAAACTCAGCTAGAGGGGGGAGTGTGACCCTACGCTATAGAAAAAGGGAATCTTGGAGGTTGAGGGTGATGCTAAAAAAAAGAGAATGTATTACTGGCAGACAGTCTGCCAAGTAACAAAGATCAGGGGGTAATCTCTACACTACAGCTAAAATAAACAATACAAGCTAACTGATGAACCCCTTCACTGCTGGGAATTTCAGAAGTGTGGTGAGCTACTGCAATTAGTGGCCTTCTATTTGCCAAAAACAATGGTAAAAGCCACGAATGTCTGCTGTTTCTGAATAAAAGGGACCACAGAGAAGCTTTTACAAGCAATTGTCATATGACTGCAATAGTTGTGTGCAAATCATTTCAGTTAAAAACTCAAAGTTTGCCAAAAAGTTAACAATATTTTGCCTACTTTAGAAATATATATAGTTTTGGGGGTTCATTTTGAGAATTTGGGCAGTTCTGCTATAACAAATGAGAGTTACCCCACTGCATCATTTTAGACATAGCTACAGAAAAGGACCTAAATGACAAAAAAATATATTCATGTTTGGTCTTAGCTGAACCAGAGGAGGCCAACGAACAACTTATGACTTTTTTTTTACAGTTAGAAATCTACAAGTTTTTGTGGAATGTGATCTCTCTCTCTATTCTGTGAATAATTAACTAGTCCAAACTGTCATCCTCTGAAAGCTCTCTTTATGCTAAAAAAACAGAATTTATGCTTACCTGATAAATTACCATCTCCAACGGTGTGTCCGGTCCACGGCGTCATCCTTACTTGTGGGAATATCTCTTCCCCATCAGGAAATGGCAAAGAGTCCCAGCAAAGCTGGCCATATAGTCCCTCCTAGGCTCCGCCCACCCCAGTCATTCGACCGACGGACAGGAGGAAAAAAATAGGAGAAACCATATGGTACCGTGGTGACTGTAGTTAGAGAAAATAATTCATCAGACCTGATTAAAAAACCAGGGCGGGCCGTGGACCGGACACACCGTTGGAGAAAGTAATTTATCAGGTAAGCATAAATTCTGTTTTCTCCAACATTGGTGTGTCCGGTCCACGGCGTCATCCTTACTTGTGGGAACCAATACCAAAGCTTTAGGACAAGGAATGAAAGGAGGGAGCAAATCAGGTTACCTAAACGGAAGGCACCACGGCTTGCAAAACCTTTCTCCCAAAAATAGCCTCCGAAGAAGCAAAAGTATCAAATTTGTAAAATTTGGCAAAAGTGTGCAGTGAAGACCAAGTCGCTGCCTTACATATCTGATCAACAGAAGCCTCGCTCTTGAAGGCCCATGTGGAAGCCACAGCCCTAGTGGAGTGAGCTGTGATTCTTTCGGGAGGCTGCCGTCCGGCAGTCTCGTAAGCCAATCGGATGATGCTTTTAAGCCAAAAGGAAAGAGAGGTAAAATTGGTTAATATTTTTGTTAGAAACAACCTTTGGAAGAAAACCAGGCTTAGTACGCAAAACAACCTTATCTGCATGGAACACCAGATAGGGCGGAGAACACTGCAGAGCAGATAACTCTGAAACTCTTCTAGCAGAAGAAATAGCAACCAAAAACAAAACTTTCCAAGATAACAACTTAATATCTATGGAATGTAGAGGTTCAAACGGAACCCCTTGAAGAACTGAAAGAACTAGATTTAAACTCCAGGGAGGAGTCAAAGGTCTGTAAACAGGCTTGATCCTAACCAGAGCCTGAACAAATGCTTGAACATCTGGCACAGCTGCCAGTCGTTTGTGTAGTAAGACAGATAAAGCAGAAATCTGTCCCTTTAGAGAACTCGCAGATAATCCTTTATCCAAACCTTCTTGCAGAAAGGAAAGACTCTTAGGAATTTTAATCTTATTCCATGGGAATCCCTTGGATTCACACCAGCAGATATATCTTTTCCATATTTTATGGTAAATCTTTCTAGTTACCGGTTTTCTGGCCTGAACCAGAGTATCTATCACAGAATCTGAAAACCCACGCTTTGATAGAATCAAACGTTCAATCTCCAAGCCGTCAGCTGGAGGGAGACCAGATTTGGATGTTCGAATGGACCCTGAACAAGAAGGTCCTGTCTCAAAGGTAGCTTCCATGGTGGAACCGATGACATATTCACCAGGTCTGCATACCAAGTCCTGCGTGGCCACACAGGAGCTATCAAGATCACCGAGGCCCTCTCCTGTTTGATCCTGGCTACCAGCCTGGGAATGAGAGAAACGGTGGAAACACATAAGCTAGGTTGAAGGTCCAAGGTGCTACTAGTGCATCCACTAGAGTCGCCTTGGGATCCCTGGATCTGGACTCGTAGCAAGGAACCTTGAAGTTCTGACGAGACGCCATCAGATCCATGTCTGGAATGCCCCATAATTGAGTCAACTGGGCAAAGATCTCCAGGTGGAGTTCCCACTCCCCCGGATGGAATGTCTGACGACTCAGATAATCCGCTTCCCAGTTTTCCACACCTGGGATGTGGATCGCAGATAGATGGCAGGAGTGATCCTCTGCCCATTGTATTATTTTGGTCACTTCTTTCATCGCCAGGGAACTCCTTGTTCCCCCCTGATGATTGATATACGCAACAGTCGTCATGTTGTCTGATTGGAATCTTATGAATCTGGCCTTTGCAAGCTGAGGCCAAGCCCTGAGAGCATTGAATATCGCTCTTAGTTCCAGAATGTTTATCGGGAGAAGAGACTCTTCCCGAGACCATAGTCCCTGAGCTTTCAGGGATTCCCAGACCGCGCCCCAGCCCACTAGACTGGCGTTGGTCGTGACAATGACCCACTCTGGTCTGCGGAAGCTCATTCCCTGGGATAGGTGGCCCAGGGTTAGCCCCCAACGGAGTGAATCTCTGGTCTTCTGATCTACTTGAATCACTGGAGACAAGTCTGTATAGTCCTCATTCCACTGTTTCAGCATGCACAGTTGTAATGGTCTTAGATGAATTTGCGCAAAAGGAACTATGTCCATTGCTGCAATCATCAACCCTACTACTTCCATGCACTGAGCTATGGAAGGACGTGGAACAGAATGAAGAACTTGACAAGCGCTTAGAAGTTTTGACTTTCTGACATTTGTCAGAAAAATCCTCATTTCTAAGGAATCTATTATTGTTCCCAAGAAGGGAACTCTTGTTGACGGAGACAGAGAACTTTTTTTTATGTTCACCTTCCATCCGTGAGATCTGAGAAAGGCCAGAACGATGTCTGTATGAGCCTTTGCTCTTGAAAGGGACGACGCCTGTATTAGAATGTCGTCCAAGTATGGTACTACTGCAATGCCCCTCGGTCTTAGAACCGCTAGAAGGGACCCGAGTACCTTTGTGAAAATCCTTGGAGCAGTGGCTAATCCGAATGGGAGGGCCACAAACTGGTAATGTTTGTCCAGAAAGGCGAACCTTAGGAACTGATGATGTTCTTTGTGGATAGGAATATGTAGGTACGCATCCTTTAGATCCACGGTAGTCATAATTTGACCTTCCTGGATAGTGGGTAGAATCGTTCAAATGGTTTCCATTTTGAACGATGGTACCCTGAGAAATTTGTTTAGGATCTTTAAATCCAGAATTGTTCTGAAGGTTCCCTCTTTTTTGGGAACTACGAACAGATTTGAGTAAAATCCCATTCCTTGTTCCGTCATTGGAACTGGGTGTATCACTCCCATCTTTAACAGGTCTTCTACACAATGTAAGAACGCCTGTCTCTTTATTTGGTTTGAGGATAAGTGAGACATGTGGAACCTTCCCCTTGGGGGTAGTTCCTTGAATTCCAGAAGATAACCCTGAGAAACTATTTCTAGCGTCCAGGGATCCTGAACATCTCTTGCCCAAGCCTGAGCAAAGAGAGAGAGTCTGCCCCCCACTAGATCTGGTCCCGGATTGGGGGCTACTCCTTCATGCTGTTTTGTTAGCGGTAGCAGGCTTCTTGGTCTGCTTACCCTTGTTCCAGCCTTGCATCGGTTTCCAGGCTGGTTTGGACTGTGAGGCATTACCCTCTTGCTTAGAGGATGCAGAATTAGAGGCCGGTCCGTTCCTGAAATTACGAAAGGAACGAAAATTAGACTTATTCTTGGCCTTGAAAGGCCTATCTTGTGGGAGGGCGTGGCCCTTCCCCCCAGTGATGTCTGAGATAATCTCTTTCAATTCTGGTCCAAAGAGAGTTTTACCCTTGAAGGGGATGTTAAGCAATTTTGTCTTGGATGATACATCCGCTGACCAAGACTTTAGCCAAAGCGCAAAAAAACAAAGGAATTACGGCAGCAACAAGCAGAGAAAAAAAATATAGATTAAAAATAAAATACTTTATTTAAACATATGTTAAAAAGCCAATTTGGCAAAAAGTACAAGGGTAGCAGTAGAAAAAAACCCCTCCTTACATGTTTCGTGCCTATGCTCGGCACTTAATCATAGGAGTGTGATGTGATAGTACAACCCCGGCTATTTAGAGGGGAAGTACCCAATGATGGTAAAGCTATAGAAACACCTGTGGAAAATAGTGTTAAAACTGCTTGCCCTCACCTGCACTATCAATGAACACAGAAAAGAATGTTACATTTGAAAAAACGTATATATATATATATGTATTTAGGTTTGAATACTTTTTGAAATATATTAATACACATATTTAGCCAACACTTCTAACACAGTATTATGTCTTCATAAATGCAGATTCAGAGTTAGCTTTTACAGCAGTACTATGCTTATTATATGTATTTAATATATCCAATGGCTATAAAAAGGATGGGAAAATGTACTCAGGTTTTCTTATTAATATTTTTTGACTTAATTCATTGTTTATGCATTTCTTATTAGGCTTGGTATATGATATTTAATTTTTAAATTTTTAATATTTAATAATAAGTATAATGAATATAAATGGAGTATCTATCCAAAATTCAATAATTCAAAAAAAATATATAAATTTCTATATACACTGTAAAGCAATGGACCTGGTTGTAATTCTTGTGAATTAAAACTTAAAACTTAAAACTTAAATAGAAGGGCAAAATAATTTTTTATATATATATATATGAGAATATTTAATGTATCAATTATTCAACATAATAAGACATGTCCCATTCTCTATTCAAACCCTGTGGTGCTATTGTTTTAAGTTTATATATCCAGCTCCCTGGTCGGCTCCGATCGCGAATTAGGGAACACATTAGGGACACGAAAAATTATAACAAAGATTCGGCGGTAGCAGTTCACTTTAATCAAACACATATGACTCACATAGCACATATTACTGTTAAAGTCATTGACAAGATTCAGTCACCCATCAGAGGGGGGAACAAACAAAAATTGTTGCTTAAACGTGAATTATTTTGGATATATAAACTTAAAACAATAGCACCACAGGGTTTGAATAGAGAATGGGACATGTCTTATTATGTTGAATAATTGATACATTAAATATTCTCATATATATATATATAAAAAATTCTTTTGCCCTTCTATTTAAGTTTTAAGTTTTAAGTTTTAATTCACAAGAATTACAACCAGGTCCATTGCTTTACAGTGTATATAGAAATTTATATATTTTTTTTGAATTATTGAATTTTGGATAGATACTCCATTTATATTCATTATACTTATTATTAAATATTAAAAATTTAAAAATTAAATATCATATACCAAGCCTAATAAGAAATGCATAAACAATGAATTAAGTCAAAAAATATTAATAAGAAAACCTGAGTACATTTTCCCATCCTTTTTATAGCCATTGGATATATTAAATACATATAATAAGCATAGTACTGCTGTAAAAGCTAACTCTGAATCTGCATTTATGAAGACATAATACTGTGTTAGAAGTGTTGGCTAAATATGTGTATTAATATATTTCAAAAAGTATTCAAACCTAAATACATATATATATATATACGTTTTTTCAAATGTAACATTCTTTTCTGTGTTCATTGATAGTGCAGGTGAGGGCAAGCAGTTTTAACACTATTTTCCACAGGTGTTTCTATAGCTTTACCATCATTGGGTACTTCCCCTCTAAATAGCCGGGGTTGTACTATCACATCACACTCCTATGATTAAGTGCCGAGCATAGGCACGAAACATGTAAGGAGGGGTTTTTTTCTACTGCTACCCTTGTACTTTTTGCCAAATTGGCTTTTTAACATATGTTTAAATAAAGTATTTTATTTTTAATCTATATTTTTTTTCTCTGCTTGTTGCTGCCGTAATTCCTTTGTTTTTTTGCATTTACAAGCAGCGGAACCGGCTGCTATTAGCGGCGTGCACCCCCAGTGCTCCACTACTATTTTTCCCACTTACTTCCGGTTGAAGCCGGTTCAGGGCCTGAAGCGGTACGCCGTTCGTGATAGTTTAGCCAAAGCGCTCTGCGTGCCACAATTGCAAACCCTGAATTTTTCGCCGCTAATCTAGCTAATTGCAAAGCGGCATCTAAAATAAAAGAGTTAGCCAACTTAAGTGCGTGAACTCTGTCCATAACCTCCTCATATGGAGTCTCTCTACTGAGCGACTTTTCTAGTTCCTCGAACCAGATCCACGCTGCTGTAGTGACAGGAACAATGCACGAAATGGGTTATAGAAGGTAACCTTGCTGTACAAAAATCTTTTTAAGCAAACCCTCCAATTTTTTATCCATAGGATCTTTGAAAGCACAACTATCCTCGATAGGAATAGTAGTGCGCTTGTTTAGAGTAGAAACTGCCCCCTCGACCTTAGGGACTGTCTGCCATAAGTCCTTTCTGGGGTCGACCATAGGAAATAATTTCTTAAATATAGGAGGGGGAACAAAAGGTATGCCGGGCTTCTCCCACTCCTTATTCACTATGTCCGCCACCCGCTTGGGTATAGGAAAAGCGTCGGGTGCACCGGAACCTCTAGGAACTTGTCCATCTTGCATAATTTTTCTGGAATGACCAAGTTGTCACAATCATCCAGAGTAGATAACACCTCCTTAAGCAGTGCGCGGAGATGTTCTAATTTAAATTTAAATGTCACAACATCAGGTTCAGCCTGTTGAGAAATTTTTCCTGAATCTGAAATTTCCCCATCTGACAAAACCTCCCTCATGGCCCCTTCAGATTGGTGTGAGGGTATGACAGAACAATTATCATCAGCGCCCTCCTGCTCTTCAGTGTTTAAAACAGAGCAATCGCGCTTTCTCTGATATGCAGGCATTTTGGATAAAATATTTGCTATGGAGTTATCCATTACAGCCGTCAATTGTTGCATGGTAATAAGCATTGGCGCGCTAGAAGTACTAGGGGCCTCCTGCGTGGGCAAAACTGGTATAGACACAGAAGGAGATGATGTAGAACCATGTCTACTCCCTTCATCTGATGAATCATCTTGGGCAACTTCATTATCTGTGACAGTATTGTCCTTACATTGTTTGGACGCTATGGCACAATTATCACACAATTTTGAAGGGGGAGACACATTTACTTTCATACATATAGAACATAGCTTATCTGAAGGCACAGACATGTTAAACAGGCTTAAACTTGTCAATAAAGCACAAAAACCTTTTTAAAACAAAACCGTTACTGTCTCTTTAAATTTTAAATAGAGCACACTTTATTACTGAATATGTGAAAAAATATGAAGGAATTTTTCAAAAATTACCAAAATTTCACCACAGTGTCTTAAAGCATTAAAAGTATTGCACACCAATTTTCAGAGCTTTAACCCTTAAAATAACGAAACCGGAGCCGGTTACAGATTTAACCCCTATACAGTCCCAGCTACAGCCTTTGCTGTGACTTTACCAAGCCCAGAGGGGAATACGATACCAAATGACGCCTTCTAGGAACTTTTCCAACTACTTTCAGGTCCTCACACATGCATCTGCATGTCTTGCTCTCAAAAACAACTGCGCAGTAATGGCGCGAAAATGAGGCTCAGCCTACAACTGGGAAGGCCCTTCCTGACTGAAAAAGGTGTCTAACATAGTGCCTGACGTTAAAAAACGTTCCCCAAGTTTATAAGTGTGAATTATCAGCATAAACATGTATAAAATGTCCAAATAAAGCAATCGATTTAGCCCATAAAAGTGTCTACCAGTTTTATAGCCCATATTAAGCCCTTTATTCTGTTTGAGACTAAGAAAATGGCTTACCGGTCCCCATGAGGGGAAATGACAGCCTTCCAGCATTACACAGTCTTGTTAGAAATATGGCTAGTCATACCTTAAGCAGAAAAGTCTGCTAACTGTTTCCCCCAACTGAAGTTACTTCATCTCAACAGTCCTATGTGGAAACAGCAATCGATTTTACTTACTGTCTGCTAAAATCATCTTCCTCTCACAAACAGAAATCTTCATCTTTTTCTGTTTCAGAGTAAATAGTACATACCAGCACTATTTTAAAATAACAAACTCTTGATAGTAGAATAAAAAAACTACAACTAAACACCACATACTCTTAACCATCTCCGTGGAGATGTTGCCTGTGCAACGGCAAAGAGAATGACTGGGGTGGGCGGAGCCTAGGAGGGACTATATGGCCAGCTTTGCTGGGACCCTTTGCCATTTCCTGTTGGGGAAGAGATATTCCCACAAGTAAGGATGACGCCGTGGACCGGACACACCAATGTTGGAGAAAATAAAATTATTTTTTTATATATATTTATAAAAAAAGGATCTGTTTCTGTTTAAATGGAGTGATAGCAAAAATGCAAAAAAATCTGCTGTACTTGGGGCAAGTTTTTCTCTAAAATTTATGGGCAAGCTTGTTGGGCCTATGGTTCTTATCTGTCATAACAATCTGTGCTTCTAAGTAATCTTTAGCTTCCCTACCTTTGTTAAAATCCCATCCTCACGATGGTTCTTTTGTAGAACATGCTGAAGTGTCAGCTGAATCTTTTGCTGGAGCTTTTCAATCTTCAGTTTTTCCTGAAGCCACGACCGATCTAGGAAGAAATATCAACATCAGTTTCAAGCTAAAGTAACAAGTTCATCTACATCTGCCGCAAATTTATCATTAAAGTAATTATTTTAGGTTTTACAGGTATCTGTAGTTATCTTTAGCAGTAAAAGTAAAACGCTGAAAATAATGACACGTCTAGGAAAATGAGAAAGTATTTAGAGTTCCTCTTTGAAACCTCCCCCTACAGTGTTATTGTCGCACTGCTCATGCACAAAACACGGGAGTGTGTACAGGTGAAAATTAGCTGTTAGCGCTGCACAACCATGAAGATACTTGTGACAAAATATGGGAGGGGGCAGGCGGACATTTTAAACAGCCAGACGAGACAAAAGTAAGTACTAATACTTAGAAACGCTTTAGGTTACTAAATTGGGCTATAGCTCAAAATAATAATTGTTAGAAAGTTTATAGGAATAACTTATTTGAAATTTTGGGTTGACTGTCCCTTTAACGTTAAATAGTGTACTCTTCCCTACAGTCAGGAAAGGACATCTCCAGAAACACTAGAAGCTGTTCATTGAAAGGCTTTAAAATGTCAAACACAAGGCCCTTAGAATGTGCAACTTAGAAAGAAGGAATAGTGAATAATAAATAATATGATAGATTAATAGATACAGAAAGAGAAGCAATCTGCCAGAAACAAACAACAACTCAGTGGTTTGTTCTATAGCTCGGTTACCACCTGAGAGTAGCTTCTTCTATCCTTTGGTTATTAAAAAGGTGCTTTTCACAGAGAACTTTCCTGAAGTGTATCAGTTTGATCTCACCTAACAAGGTCAGACCAGCCCCCAAATACCATGTATTTTCCTCTGAACAAGGAGAATTTCCATCCCACATGATGGTTTCAGCCTCCTTTGGACCTAGTCAGTGAGGTGCAGCCATGCCTGGTTGTCCTAACACTCTTAGGGAGACTTTTCTCAGGATGATAATACAAATAGAGAAATCGGCCAGGAACAAAGTGGCTTGTTCTATAGCCCAGTTACCACCTGGGAGTTGTAATCTTGGCATTTCAACAACATATAAAATGTTTCATTATTGCAATATACATTCATTATTTATTTTGCTTATTTTTGCTGTAAAAAACATCTGAAAATTAATACTTATTCCACTTTCTCCAGGGAAGCTTGGGTTAATACTTTTAGCTAATTTATCTGTGAGGTTTCGTTTACCCACTTCCTACCTCACATACTCTGTACTCATGTGCTCTTTTAAGGTGGATTATCAGTTTTGCATCAACAATCATGATAGGAAAAATATTCTTTGCAACAGTGGACAAGGTAGTTTAGGTGTTAATATTATTGTATACATATACATATATATTATATTTAGATATTAGATAAGGATTAAAAAGGAATATATGTCTGTTTATTTAAATACCTTTACTAATTAATAAAGCGGAATCAGTGCTAAACCCCAATAAGAGGGCAGGCTACCCCAGTCTCTTTCCTTAACTGCACATGTGCAAACAGAGTTTATGCTATATCTGTGTATTAGTTTGTGATTGGTTAGCAATTTGTGTTTGGAATTCTTCTCAGATATGCAGGTACATTGTTGTGTAGCCTACAGCTACAATTTGTGTTTAATGTCCCATAAAAAAAAAAAAAAGACTTGAGAAGGAAGTCAGCCAGGGCTATTCACAAATGTATATTTGCATTAAATTTAATCAAAATGTAAACATATACATTTTTGTTTATTTATTTGCCCCTAAACTTGACTGCCCAGCCTGTGCCATACAAACCTTGCCACAAGATCGCAAAGCAAACAAAGGTTTGTGTTCTTTGCATTTTGAGTTAAACCTTATGTCTCTGCACCCTCAACCTGTATGTAGACTGTAAGCTCTTTGGCGCAGGGCCCTTTTCCTCCTATACTAGATCTGTATGGTCTGTTATATTGTTTTTATTTTATTACAAACCATTGTCATTATACACCTCTATTTCTGTACAGAATTGTGCAGCACTATACAAATAAATGATAATAATAATAAATAAATAAAAACACCTACCTCCTGACACAAGCACAAAGGCAGAGAAAAGAGCGATCTCATCCTCGGTTAGGTGTAGAGAACACAAACTTTTCCCAAATTCAAACACAAAGCTGATGAGGTCTTCACACCCTGCAGGGAAGATAAAATAATAGCAAATGAAGGAAACAAAAATAAGCATTAACCTTTCTTACGTCGTCTAAAATGTCATCTAAAGCAGTCAGATTTGTCAGAAAAATATTTTTAAAAATGATGTGAAATATCTCCTTATTATGCCTCAGTTAATATGTAATGTGTATCAAAGATACCAATATCACATCAGCTTATTTCAAATACATTTGTTGTTTATTTTTTAGCAGGTTTATATCAAATATTTTAAACAGGTTTATATAAATATGCTACAGTGACAAGTCTTAGTAGTCAAAGTTACCTAATAAGAAACATACAGCCCACACCAGCAGTTTATCAATTTACCACAGATACCAGCGACACATCATCTTACTCAAAATAATGCTATGTTTATTTTTATATTGTAATATTTAATGTTTGAGGTGAAGTATTTAAAAAAAACATGAAAAGTTGAGAAACTGTCAACTGTGGTTGTTATGTGCTTGGTTTTGTTATTTAATAGACTTTTAAACAACTCTGGAAACAAAATGCGTATTACAAGTTGAGCGCAATTGAATTTAACGCGCGTCAGGATATCGCAACTTCAGAGCTCTGTTTAACGGCTACGCTTGACTAAAAACATCAAAAATACATTTAACAGTACAGTTACACTCATAATAACAATGTTTAATATAAAATATTGCATAAAAAAAGTTATAAGGGATAAAATATATGATGTCTTAGGTGTTGGAAAAAAAGGCATGCGAAGGGCTTTAACATAGAGATATATACAGTACATGTCTAAATATGTATATGTTTGTGTGTGTATATGTGTACTATGTGTATTTATATATGTATTTACAGACATGTATCCACATATAAACACCTAAATACATATATATAGATAGATAGATAGATAGATAGATAGATAGATAGATAGATAGATAGGTGCATTGGAGACAAGTAGCAGAAAACATGTAACATCATATTTATGCAATATTCATACTTAATAAAGTGTTTAACTCTGTATTTAATGTTCCAATATTCGTCACATAGGGGAATATGTTCTAAGTATTTTATACTATATATGTATAGATATATATTTAACAAAAAACATCAGATATACAGGTATATAGAAATATTTATTTATGAATGAATAGAACATATTCTTCTGTGAAGAACATTGGAATGCGAAATATTCATATTTCATGTCGGGTTAGCACATTTGGTTAAACGCTATTGGGTTTGTGCGCAAGTAAGGATGTTGAAGTCTATGGGGGAATATGTTAATACAGTCATGATATTCTTATTTCGGCTTTTTGCACATGTAGGGATAACGTGCGAGCAAAAACATTTTACACACTTGTAATATGCGTGCTACCCTACGTGTGCAAAAGACTCCCTCTAGCGAAGTCAATGCAGGGACGCAAACTACAACTCCACTCGTAATGTAGCCCTAAATGATTAAACACAAACATTAATATGTATGTTTTTCAGGGTTTTGCTTGATTTTCACATATAGTGCTAATATTCCTGTTAGAATGCCAAATGCTTCCATTAATGTGAATTATAGGATTCATATTCTGTTGCATTTCTTTTTTAATAAACCTAACAATAGCTTAAATGATATGGTCATGACCTCTAAGGCACCATGGCACCGGATCATAGCACAAGGATTATTGAGCCCCAGTTTGCCTTCAGTGCACCTTTCAAAGGGCGTTATCACTAGCATGTTCTGTGCCATGGGATATAAAGAAAAAATCCATGTGACAATAGCTTTAAAAATATTATTAAAACTTTAACTTAAAATTAGTTTTTTCCTTATCACTAGTTTTAAGGAGGATGTCAAGGGGACACTAAATACATTTAATGCATCTCCCTTTAATTATGGAACCTAGGTTACACTGTAGGTATCTGACAGTTGCTGTACGTGTGCAAACAGTACTGGAAAGTAGTGAAAGCTAGATTTTAACATGGCGGCACACATGGTTAGATGGAGGCGGGGACTAAACTCAATACTATGCTTATTAAATGTCTGCAGTGTTTAATGTCCCTTTCAGTAAGTACACCTGCTGAAAACCGGTTAAAAAAGTAAGCGTTCAAAGCATTAATGGTGTTAATAACTTTTAAATTGATTTAAAGCTGGCCTGTAAGACTAGAGAAAACAGCATAGCATTCTTACACCTAGATTACGAGTTTTGCTTTAGAGGCTGTGCGGTGCTAACAAGCAGTTTTCCCTCACCGCTCACTTAGACAGCGCTGGTATTACAGGTTTTTAGAAACCAGACAAGAAGTAAGCATTGAGCAAAATTTTGCTCATTACCGCACTCCAATACCAGCGCTGCTTACGTTAGCGGTGAGCTGGTGAAACGTGCTCGTGCACGATTTCCCTATAGGGTTCAACGGGGAGAGCCGGCTGAAAAAAGTCTAACACCTGCAAAAAAGCAGCGTAAAGCTCCTTAACGCAGCCCCATTGATTCTTATGGGGAAATACATTTTATGTCTACACCTAACACCCTAACATGAACCCCAAGTCTAAACACCCCTAATCTTACACTTATTAACCCCTAATATGCCGCCCCCAACATCGCCAACACCTACATTATAATTATTAACCCCTAATCTGCCGCTCCGGACACTGCCACAACCTACATTATACTTATGAACCCCTAATCTGCTGCCCCCAACATCGCCGAACCCTACATTATATTTATTAACCCCTACTCTGCCGTCCCCAATGTCGCCGCAACCTACCTAAACTTATTAACCCCTAATCTACCGCCCCAACTTTGCCGCCACTATAATAAACATATTAACCCCTAAACCGCCGCACTCACGCCTCGCAAACATTAGTTAAATATTATTAACCCCTAATCTGCCGGCCCTAACATCGCCGCCACCTACCTACATTTATTAACCCCTAACCTGCCGTCCCCAAGCGTCGCCACCACTATACTAAATTTATTAACACCTAAACCTAAGTCTAACCCTAACACCCCCTAACTTAAATATAATTAAAAGAAATCTAAATAAAAATTCCTATCATTAACTAAATAATTCCTATTTAAAACTAAATACTTACCTATAAAATAAACCCTAAGCTAGCTACAATATAACTAAAAGTTACATTGCAGCTAGCTTAAGCTTTATTTTTATTTTACAGGCAAGTTTGTATTTATTTTAACTAGGTAGAATAGTTACTAAATAGTTATTAACTATTTAATAACTACCTAGCTAAAATAAATACAAAGTTACCTGTAAAATAAAACCTAACCTAAGTTATAATTACACCTAACACTACACTATAATTAAATTAATTCCCTAAATTAAATACAATTAAATACAATTATCTAAAGTACAAAAACAAACAAACACTAAATTACAGAAAATAATAAACAAATTAAAAGATTTTTAAACTAATTACACCTAATCTAAATAAAAAAGCCCCCCAAAATAAAAAAAAGCCCTACCCTACACTAAATTACAAATAGCCCTTAAAAGGGCCTTTTGCTTGGCATTGCCCCAAAGTAATCAGCTCTTTTACCTGTAAAAAAATTACAAATCCCCCACCCACACAACCAACCCTACTCTAAAACCCACCCAATATCCCGGTCAACAGGGAGATGAAGATACTGCAATAGAAACATTGACATTTGTCATGGTAATTTTTTTCAAAGATGATAATGATGGCACCCAAAGGATCGTCTTACTTTAACAATTGTAGGGATCAGCAGGAGATAGCTTAGGTTAGGTGCTGACAAAGGAACTTAAATGGACAGGAAACCCAAATATGTTCTTTCATGATTCTGATAGAGAATGCAATCTTAAACAACTTTCCAATTTACTTCTATTATGTAATTTGTTTAATTCTCTTAGTATCCTTTGATGAAAAGCATACATAGGTAGGCTCAGGAGTTGCTGATTGGAGCTGCAAATATATCCCTCATGTTATTGGCTCACCCACGTGCATTGCTGTTTCAGCAACAAAGAATATCATGAGAATTAAAGGGATACTAAACCCACATTTTTTCTTTCATGATTCAGATAGAACATGCAATTTTAAGCAACTTTCTAATTTACTCCTATAAATTTTGTTCTTTGTTCTCTTTATTTGAAAAGCAGGAATGTAGCCACGAATAAGCAAGCACTATCCAGAGTGCTGGACCAAAAATGGTCCGGGTCCTAAGCTTTACATTCCTGCTTTTCAAATAAAGATATCAAGAGGCCGGAAAAAAAATTGATAAAAGGATTATATTAGAAAGTCTCTTATATTGCATGCACTATCTGAATCATTAAAGAAAAAAATTGGGTCTAGTATTCCTTTAAGCCAATTAGATACAAAAAAACGTAAATTTGGAAGTTGTTTTAAATGGTTTTCTCTATCTGAATCATGAAAAAAAATGTTTGGGTCTGATGTCCCTTTAAGGGCCAAGTGATTTAGACTTGAGATCTATGGTTATATGGTGACAAAGGGGCTGTAGGACCAAGTGTCTGATCTGATATGAATACGTGACTAACATAATGGGGGAGATTTAATAAGCAGCGGATGCTGCTGTCTCCGCGCGTAGTTTCTGGTGATCCGGAAACTGAAGTTAAGAGGTAGCGGTCATAAGACCGC
The DNA here is from genome assembly GCF_027579735.1 of Bombina bombina. Taxonomy (NCBI): domain Eukaryota; kingdom Metazoa; phylum Chordata; class Amphibia; order Anura; family Bombinatoridae; genus Bombina; species Bombina bombina. The sequence continues at coordinate 493,855,944 of NC_069504.1, forward strand.
TCCTCCTTAACTTGTCCGCCACCTTATGATGATTGACACCCCCTGCTAGCGGACGGTTGGCCGTCAATGTGCAGAAGGCGTCATTGCACAAGCATTTCTTGTGAAATGCTTGTGCAATGTTAAATGCCGACAGCGTATGCTGTCGGCATTTAGCAATGCCGGGCGGACATGATTCTCTGCAGCGAATCATGTTTGCCAGGCACTTAGTAAATCGACCCCAATGGCTGTAGAGCGAGGAGTCCAACCTGATGTTCAGTCTTTTTTATTATTTTGATGATTATTATATATGTATTTGTTCTTTATTTTCAAACGCTATAGAAAAGATAAGGCTGGTACACATGGGCACAATATAGTATTACTTTGGCACAGTGCCACATCCTGAGATATGCTATGTATACGAACACTTACCTAGGGCTTTGAAGACTTCTATGCCAGCGTATTTACCATCAAAATAGACTGTGTTATTCTGAGGATCAAAGGCACGACACATTCTTATAAACACAACTTCTAAAGATCCTGAAAAGGCAGAGAGAAGAGCGGACAGATCAGTTAGGGTAGGGCAGCATAAAGGAAAGAGCTATATGTGAAAGGAAAAAAAATAATATGTACATGTAGATGGTGGAAGTGAGATGATGTCGGCCAATGAGAATGTGTTCCACCGTGAGTGTACTGTCACATGCATCTCACAGTCTGTTGGGTGTATATATGACTGTGTATTTAGTCTGAGGGTGAGCGCATATGTATATAAGATAGATAATCCTTACTGTGTATTTAGTCTGAGGGTGAGCGCACATGTATATAAGCTAGATAATCATTACTGTGTATTTAGTCTGAGGGTGAGCACACATGTATATAAACTAGATAATCCTGTGTATTTAGTCTGAGGGTGAGCACACATTTATATAAACTAGATAATCCTGTGTATTTAGTCTGAGGGTGAGCGCACATGTATATAAGATAGATAATCCTTACTGTGTATTTAGTCTGAGGGTGAGCGCACATGTATATAAACTAGATAATCCTGTGTATTTAGTCTGAGCGCACATGTATATAAGCTAGATAATCATTACTGTGTATTTAGTCTGAGGGTGAGCGCACATGTATATAAACTAGATAATCCTTACTGTGTATTTAGTCTGAGGGTGAGCGCACATGTATATAAACTAGATAATCCTGTGTATTTAGTCTGAGGGTGAGCGCACATGTATATAAGCTAGATAATCATTACTGTGTATTTAGTCTGAGGGTGAGCGCACATGTATAAAAACTAGATAATCCTGTGTATTTAGTCTGAGGGTGAGCGCACATGTATATAAGCTAGATAATCATTACTGTGTATTTAGTCTGAGGGTGAGCGCACATGTATATAAGCTAGATAATCATTACTGTGTATTTAGTCTGAGGGTGAGCGCACATGTATATAAGCTAGATAATCATTACTGTGTATTTAGTCTGAGGGTGAGCGCACATGTATATAAGCTAGATAATCATTACTGTGTATTTAGTCTGAGGGTGAGCGCACATGTATATAAGCTAGATAATCATTATTGTGTATTTAGTTTGAGGCTGAGCGCACATGTATATAAGATAGATAATCCTTACTGTGTATTTAGTCTGAGGCTGAGCGCACATGTATATAAGCTAGATAATCATTACTGTGTATTTAGTCTGAGGCTGAGCGGACATGTATATAAGCTAGATAATACTGTGTATTTAGTCTGAGGGTGAGCGCACATGTATATAAGCTAGATAATCATTACTGTGTATTTAGTCTGAGGGTGAGCGCACATGTATATAAGCTAGATAATCATTACTGTGTATTTAGTCTGAGGGTGAGCGCACATGTATATAAACTAGATAATCATTACTGTGTATTTAGTCTGAGGCTGAGCGCACATGCATATAAGATAGATAATCCTTACTGTGTATTTAGTCTGAGGGTGAGCGCACATGCATATAAGCTAGATAATCATTACTGTGTATTTAGTCTGAGGGTGAGCGCACATGTATATAAGCTAGATAATCCTTACTGTGTATTTAGTCTGAGGGTGAGCGCACATGTATATAAGCTAGATAATCATTACTGTGTATTTAGTCTGAGGGTAAGCGCACATGTATATAAGCTAGATAATCCTTACTGTGTATTTAGTCTGAGGGTGAGCGCACATGTATATAAGCTAGATAATCCTTACTGTGTATTTAGTCTGAGGCTGAGCGCACATGTATATAAACTAGATAATCATTACTGTGTATTTAGTCTGAGGGTGAGCGCACATGTATATAAGCTAGATAATAATTACTGTGTATTTAGTCTGAGGGTGAGCGCACATGTATATAAGGTAGATAATCCTTACTGTGTATTTAGTCTGAGGGTGAGCGTACATGTATATAAGCTAGATAATCATTACTGTGTATTTAGTCTGAGGGTGAGCGCACATGTATATAAGCTAGATAATCCTTACTGTGTATTTAGTCTGAGGGTGAGCGCACATGCATATAAGATAGATAATCATTACTGTGTATTTAGTCTGAGGGTGAGCGCACATGTATATAAGCTAGATAATCATTTACTGTGTATTTAGTCTGAGGGTGGGCGCACATGTATATAAGCTAGATAATCATTACTGTGTATTTAGTCTGAGGGTGAGCGCACATGTATATAAGCTAGATAATCATTACTGTGTATTTAGTCTGAGGGTGAGCGCACATGTATATAAGCTAGATAATCATTACTGTGTATTTAGTCTGAGGGTGGGCGCACATGTATATAAGCTAGATAATCATTACTGTGTATTTAGTCTGAGGGTGAGCGCACATGTATATAAGCTAGATAATCCTTACTGTGTATTTAGTCTGAGGCTGAGCGCACATGTATATAAGCTAGATAATCATTACTGTGTATTTAGTCTGAGGGTGAGCGCACATGTATATAAGCTAGATAATCATTACTGTGTATTTAGTCTGAGGGTGAACGCACATGTATATAAGCTAGATAATCATTACTGTGTATTTAGTCTGAGGGTGAGCGCACATGTATATAAGCTAGATAATCATTACTGTGTATTTAGTCTGAGGGTGAGCACACATGTATATAAACTAGATAATCCTGTGTATTTAGTCTGAGGGTGAGCACACATTTATATAAACTAGATAATCCTGTGTATTTAGTCTGAGGGTGAGCGCACATGTATATAAGATAGATAATCCTTACTGTGTATTTAGTCTGAGGGTGAGCGCACATGTATATAAACTAGATAATCCTGTGTATTTAGTCTGAGGGTGAGCGCACATGTATATAAGCTAGATAATCATTACTGTGTATTTAGTCTGAGGGTGAGCGCACATGTATATAAACTAGATAATCCTGTGTATTTAGTCTGAGGGTGAGCGCACATGTATATAAGCTAGATAATCATTACTGTGTATTTAGTCTGAGGGTGAGCGCACATGTATATAAGCTAGATAATCATTACTGTGTATTTAGTCTGAGGGTGAGCGCACATGTATATAAGCTAGATAATCATTATTGTGTATTTAGTTTGAGGCTGAGCGCACATGTATATAAGCTAGATAATCCTTACTGTGTATTTAGTCTGAGGCTGAGCGCACATGTATATAAGCTAGATAATCATTACTGTGTATTTAGTCTGAGGCTGAGCGGACATGTATATAAGCTAGATAATACTGTGTATTTAGTCTGAGGGTGAGCGCACATGTATATAAGCTAGATAATCATTACTGTGTATTTAGTCTGAGGGTGAGCGCACATGTATATAAGCTAGATAATCATTACTGTGTATTTAGTCTGAGGGTGAGCGCACATGTATATAAACTAGATAATCATTACTGTGTATTTAGTCTGAGGCTGAGCGCACATGCATATAAGCTAGATAATCCTTACTGTGTATTTAGTCTGAGGGTGAGCGCACATGCATATAAGCTAGATAATCATTACTGTGTATTTAGTCTGAGGGTGAGCGCACATGTATATAAGCTAGATAATCCTTACTGTGTATTTAGTCTGAGGGTGAGCGCACATGTATATAAACTAGATAATCCTGTGTATTTAGTCTGAGGGTGAGCGCACATGTATATAAGCTAGATAATCATTACTGTGTATTTAGTCTGAGGGTGAGCGCACATGTATATAAACTAGATAATCCTTACTGTGTATTTAGTCTGAGGGTGAGCGCACATGTATATAAACTAGATAATCCTGTGTATTTAGTCTGAGGGTGAGCGCACATGTATATAAGCTAGATAATCATTACTGTGTATTTAGTCTGAGGGTGAGCGCACATGTATAAAAACTAGATAATCCTGTGTATTTAGTCTGAGGGTGAGCGCACATGTATATAAGCTAGATAATCATTACTGTGTATTTAGTCTGAGGGTGAGCGCACATGTATATAAGCTAGATAATCATTACTGTGTATTTAGTCTGAGGGTGAGCGCACATGTATATAAGCTAGATAATCATTACTGTGTATTTAGTCTGAGGGTGAGCGCACATGTATATAAGCTAGATAATCATTACTGTGTATTTAGTCTGAGGGTGAGCGCACATGTATATAAGCTAGATAATCATTATTGTGTATTTAGTTTGAGGCTGAGCGCACATGTATATAAGATAGATAATCCTTACTGTGTATTTAGTCTGAGGCTGAGCGCACATGTATATAAGCTAGATAATCATTACTGTGTATTTAGTCTGAGGCTGAGCGGACATGTATATAAGCTAGATAATACTGTGTATTTAGTCTGAGGGTGAGCGCACATGTATATAAGCTAGATAATCATTACTGTGTATTTAGTCTGAGGGTGAGCGCACATGTATATAAGATAGATAATCATTACTGTGTATTTAGTCTGAGGGTGAGCGCACATGTATATAAACTAGATAATCATTACTGTGTATTTAGTCTGAGGCTGAGCGCACATGCATATAAGGTAGATAATCCTTACTGTGTATTTAGTCTGAGGGTGAGCGCACATGCATATAAGCTAGATAATCATTACTGTGTATTTAGTCTGAGGGTGAGCGCACATGTATATAAGCTAGATAATCCTTACTGTGTATTTAGTCTGAGGGTGAGCGCACATGTATATAAGCTAGATAATCATTACTGTGTATTTAGTCTGAGGGTAAGCGCACATGTATATAAGCTAGATAATCCTTACTGTGTATTTAGTCTGAGGGTGAGCGCACATGTATATAAGCTAGATAATCCTTACTGTGTATTTAGTCTGAGGCTGAGCGCACATGTATATAAACTAGATAATCATTACTGTGTATTTAGTCTGAGGGTGAGCGCACATGTATATAAGCTAGATAATAATTACTGTGTATTTAGTCTGAGGGTGAGCGCACATGTATATAAGGTAGATAATCCTTACTGTGTATTTAGTCTGAGGGTGAGCGTACATGTATATAAGCTAGATAATCATTACTGTGTATTTAGTCTGAGGGTGAGCGCACATGTATATAAGCTAGATAATCCTTACTGTGTATTTAGTCTGAGGGTGAGCGCACATGCATATAAGCTAGATAATCATTACTGTGTATTTAGTCTGAGGGTGAGCGCACATGTATATAAGCTAGATAATCATTTACTGTGTATTTAGTCTGAGGGTGGGCGCACATGTATATAAGCTAGATAATCATTACTGTGTATTTAGTCTGAGGGTGAGCGCACATGTATATAAGCTAGATAATCATTACTGTGTATTTAGTCTGAGGGTGAGCGCACATGTATATAAGCTAGATAATCATTACTGTGTATTTAGTCTGAGGGTGGGCGCACATGTATATAAGCTAGATAATCATTACTGTGTATTTAGTCTGAGGGTGAGCGCACATGTATATAAGCTAGATAATCCTTACTGTGTATTTAGTCTGAGGGTGAACGCACATGTATATAAGCTAGATAATCATTACTGTGTATTTAGTCTGAGGGTGAGCGCACATGTATATAAGCTAGATAATCATTACTGTGTATTTAGTCTGAGGGTGAGCACACATGTATATAAACTAGATAATCCTGTGTATTTAGTCTGAGGGTGAGCACACATTTATATAAACTAGATAATCCTGTGTATTTAGTCTGAGGGTGAGCGCACATGTATATAAACTAGATAATCCTTACTGTGTATTTAGTCTGAGGCTGAGCGCACATGCATATAAGCTAGATAATCCTTACTGTGTATTTAGTCTGAGGGTGAGCGCACATGCATATAAGCTAGATAATCATTACTGTGTATTTAGTCTGAGGGTGAGCGCACATGTATATAAGCTAGATAATCCTTACTGTGTATTTAGTCTGAGGGTGAGCGCACATGTATATAAGCTAGATAATCATTACTGTGTATTTAGTCTGAGGGTAAGCGCACATGTATATAAGCTAGATAATCCTTACTGTGTATTTAGTCTCAGGGTGAGCGCACATGTATATAAGCTAGATAATCCTTACTGTGTATTTAGTCTGAGGCTGAGCGCACATGTATATAAACTAGATAATCATTACTGTGTATTTAGTCTGAGGGTGAGCGCACATGTATATAAGCTAGATAATCATTACTGTGTATTTAGTCTGAGGGTGAGCGCACATGTATATAAGGTAGATAATCCTTACTGTGTATTTAGTCTGAGGGTGAGCGTACATGTATATAAGCTAGATAATCATTACTGTGTATTTAGTCTGAGGGTGAGCGCACATGTATATAAGCTAGATAATCATTACTGTGTATTTAGTCTGAGGCTGAGCGGACATGTATATAAGCTAGATAATCCTTATTGTGTATTTAGTCTGAGGGTGAGCGCACATGTATATAAGATAGATAATCATTACTGTGTATTTAGTCTGAGGGTGAGCGCACATGTATATAAACTAGATAATCCTTACTGTGTATTTAGTCTGAGGGTGAGCGCACATGTATATAAACTAGATAATCCTTACTGTGTATTTAGTCTGAGGGTGAGCGCACATGTATATAAGGTAGATAATCCTTACTGTGTATTTAGTCTGAGGGTGAGCGCACATGTATATAAGCTAGACAATCCTTACTGTGTATTTAGTCTGAGGCTGAGCGCACATGTATATAAGCTAGATAATCCTTACTGTGTATTTAGTCTGAGGGTGAGCGCACATGCATATAAGCTAGATAATCATTACTGTGTATTTAGTCTGAGGGTGAGCGCACATGTATATAAGCTAGATAATCATTTACTGTGTATTTAGTCTGAGGGTGGGCGCACATGTATATAAGCTAGATAATCATTACTGTGTATTTAGTCTGAGGGTGAGCGCACATGTATATAAGCTAGATAATCATTACTGTGTATTTAGTCTGAGGGTGAGCGCACATGTATATAAGCTAGATAATCATTACTGTGTATTTAGTCTGAGGGTGGGCGCACATGTATATAAGCTAGATAATCATTACTGTGTATTTAGTCTGAGGGTGAGCGCACATGTATATAAGCTAGATAATCCTTACTGTGTATTTAGTCTGAGGCTGAGCGCACATGTATATAAGCTAGATAATCATTACTGTGTATTTAGTCTGAGGGTGAGTGCACATGCATATAAGCTAGATAATCATTACTGTGTATTTAGTCTGAGGGTGAGCGCACATGTATATAAGCTAGATAATCATTACTGTGTATTTAGTCTGAGGGTGAGCGCACATGTATATAAGCTAGATAATCATTACTGTGTATTTAGTCTGAGGGTGAACGCACATGTATATAAGCTAGATAATCATTACTGTGTATTTAGTCTGAGGGTGAGCGCACATGTATATAAGCTAGATAATCATTACTGTGTATTTAGTCTGAGGGTGAGCGCACATGTATATAAGCTAGATAATCATTACTGTGTATTTAGTCTGAGGGTGAGCGCACATGTATATAAGCTAGATAATCATTACTGTGTATTTAGTCTGAGGGTGAGCGCACATGTATATAAGCTAGATAATCCTTACTGTGTATTTAGTCTGAGGGTGAGCGCACATGCATATAAGCTAGATAATCATTACTGTGTATTTAGTCTGAGGGTGAGCGCACATGTATATAAGCTAGATAATCATTTACTGTGTATTTAGTCTGAGGGTGGGCGCACATGTATATAAGCTAGATAATCATTACTGTGTATTTAGTCTGAGGGTGAGCGCACATGTATATAAGCTAGATAATCATTACTGTGTATTTAGTCTGAGGGTGAGCGCACATGTATATAAGCTAGATAATCATTACTGTGTATTTAGTCTGAGGGTGGGCGCACATGTATATAAGCTAGATAATCATTACTGTGTATTTAGTCTGAGGGTGAGCGCACATGTATATAAGCTAGATAATCCTTACTGTGTATTTAGTCTGAGGCTGAGCGCACATGTATATAAGCTAGATAATCATTACTGTGTATTTAGTCTGAGGGTGAGCGCACATGTATATAAGCTAGATAATCATTACTGTGTATTTAGTCTGAGGGTGAACGCACATGTATATAAGATAGATAATCATTACTGTGTATTTAGTCTGAGGGTGAGCGCACATGTATATAAGCTAGATAATCATTACTGTGTATTTAGTCTGAGGGTGAGCACACATGTATATAAACTAGATAATCCTGTGTATTTAGTCTGAGGGTGAGCACACATTTATATAAACTAGATAATCCTGTGTATTTAGTCTGAGGGTGAGCGCACATGTATATAAGATAGATAATCCTTACTGTGTATTTAGTCTGAGGGTGAGCGCACATGTATATAAACTAGATAATCCTGTGTATTTAGTCTGAGGGTGAGCGCACATGTATATAAGATAGATAATCCTGTGTATTTAGTCTGAGGGTGAGCGCACATGTATATAAACTAGATAATCCTGTGTATTTAGTCTGAGGGTGAGCGCACATGTATATAAGCTAGATAATCCTGTGTATTTAGTCTGAGGGTGAGCGCACATGTATATAAGCTAGATAATCATTACTGTGTATTTAGTCTGAGGGTGAGCGCACATGTATATAAGCTAGATAATCATTATTGTGTATTTAGTTTGAGGCTGAGCGCACATGTATATAAGCTAGATAATCCTTACTGTGTATTTAGTCTGAGGCTGAGCGCACATGTATATAAGCTAGATAATCATTACTGTGTATTTAGTCTGAGGCTGAGCGGACATGTATATAAGCTAGATAATACTGTGTATTTAGTCTGAGGGTGAGCGCACATGTATATAAGCTAGATAATCATTACTGTGTATTTAGTCTGAGGGTGAGCGCACATGTATATAAGCTAGATAATCATTACTGTGTATTTAGTCTGAGGGTGAGCGCACATGTATATAAACTAGATAATCATTACTGTGTATTTAGTCTGAGGCTGAGCGCACATGCATATAAGCTAGATAATCCTTACTGTGTATTTAGTCTGAGGGTGAGCGCACATGCATATAAGCTAGATAATCATTACTGTGTATTTAGTCTGAGGGTGAGCGCACATGTATATAAGCTAGATAATCCTTACTGTGTATTTAGTCTGAGGGTGAGCGCACATGTATATAAGCTAGATAATCATTACTGTGTATTTAGTCTGAGGGTAAGCGCACATGTATATAAGCTAGATAATCCTTACTGTGTATTTAGTCTGAGGGTGAGCGCACATGTATATAAGCTAGATAATCCTTACTGTGTATTTAGTCTGAGGCTGAGCGCACATGTATATAAACTAGATAATCATTACTGTGTATTTAGTCTGAGGGTGAGCGCACATGTATATAAGCTAGATAATCATTACTGTGTATTTAGTCTGAGGGTGAGCGCACATGTATATAAGGTAGATAATCCTTACTGTGTATTTAGTCTGAGGGTGAGCATACATGTATATAAGCTAGATAATCATTACTGTGTATTTAGTCTGAGGGTGAGCGCACATGTATATAAGCTAGATAATCATTACTGTGTATTTAGTCTGAGGCTGAGCGGACATGTATATAAGCTAGATAATCCTTACTGTGTATTTAGTCTGAGGGTGAGCGCACATGTATATAAGATAGATAATCATTACTGTGTATTTAGTCTGAGGGTGAGCGCACATGTATATAAACTAGATAATCCTTACTGTGTATTTAGTCTGAGGGTGAGCGCACATGTATATAAACTAGATAATCCTTACTGTGTATTTAGTCTGAGGGTGAGCGCACATGTATATAAGCTAGATAATCCTTACTGTGTATTTAGTCTGAGGCTGAGCGCACATGTATATAAGCTAGATAATCATTACTGTGTATTTAGTCTGAGGGTGAGCGCACATGCATATAAGCTAGATAATCATTACTGTGTATTTAGTCTGAGGGTGAGCGCACATGTATATAAGCTAGATAATCATTACTGTGTATTTAGTCTGAGGGTGAGCGCACATGTATATAAGCTAGATAATCATTACTGTGTATTTAGTCTGAGGGTGAACGCACATGTATATAAGCTAGATAATCATTACTGTGTATTTAGTCTGAGGGTGAGCGCACATGTATATAAGCTAGATAATCATTACTGTGTATTTAGTCTGAGGGTGAGCGCACATGTATATAAGCTAGATAATCATTACTGTGTATTTAGTCTGAGGGTGAGCGCACATGTATATAAGCTAGATAATCATTACTGTGTATTTAGTCTGAGGGTGAGCGCACATGTATATAAGCTAGATAACCATTACTGTGTATTTAGTCTGAGGGTGAGCGCACATGTATATAAGCTAGATAATCATTACTGTGTATTTAGTCTGAGGGTGAACGCACATGTATATAAGCTAGATAATCATTACTGTGTATTTAGTCTGAGGGTGAGCGCACATGTATATAAGCTAGATAATCATTACTGTGTATTTAGTCTGAGGGTGAACGCACATGTATATAAGCTAGATAATCATTACTGTGTATTACTGTGAACCTGATTTTATGCACTATAAGTTCATTCTTCACTCTTACACCTCTGCCCTAGCTAAGCAAACCTACTTCTCTTATCTTATATCCACTCACTCCTCAAACCCTAAAAGACACTTCTCCATTTTCAAATCTCTCCTCTACCCGCCTGCACATCTCCTCTCATCTGCATTCAGCACTCAAGACCTGGCTGACTATTTTCAATAAAACTCTTACCATCCGAAGAAACATCCCAACACAAGCCTGCAATCTCCTAACTTCGCTTCCAGTCACCGCCTCTGCCTCTCTCTGCACCCTCCTCCCAACCACTGAGAGTGTAGCAGCTTCCCTATTGTCTTCCTCACACCTCACTACCTGCCCACTTGACCCTATTCCTTAACATCTAATACCTTCTCTGTCTCCCACCCTCACTCCTGCTCTTACTCATATATTCAACCTATCCCTTTCTACCAACTCGTTCCCTGCCTCCTTCAAACATGCAAAGGTCACCCCCATCCTCAAAAAACCCTCCGTTGACCCTAACTCTCGTTCAAACTACCGCCCCATATCATTGCTCCCGTTAGCTTCAAAAATCCTTGAAAAACTAACTTTTGATCGACTAACCCACTTCCTGTCCAACTCATTGATCGAGCCCTGCAATCTGGCTTCCATCCCCAACAGTCAACTGAGACTGCCCTCACCATTGTTACCAACGATCTCCTTTCTGCTATAAACAAAGGCTACTACTCTATACTCATCTTACTTGACCTCTCTGCTGCCTTTGGCACTGTCGACCATCCCCTTCTCCTACGGACCTTCGGCTCTCTTGGGCTCTGTGTCACTGCCCTCTCCTGGATTCACTCTTATCTCTCTAACAGGTTCTTCTCCGTCTCTTTTGCTGGTGACTCTTCCTCTCCATTGCCTCTGTCTGTTGGAGTACCTCAAGGCTCTGTCCTGGGTCCTCTCCTCTTCTCTATTTACACTTCTTCACTGGGTAAACTCATCAACAGCTATGGCTTCAACTATCACCTCTATGCTGATGATACCCAGATCTACCTTTCCACCCCTGCACTCTTTACTTCTGTCAATTCTCACATCAAAGACTGCTTATCTGGCATTTCCTCCTGGATGGCCTCTCACCACCTAAAATAAATATGTCCAAGACCGAACTACTTCTAATCCCCCACTCTAACTCGATTCCAGTTTCTAATTTTTCCATCACTGTTGGCTGCACCACTATCTCCCCATCACCACAAGTCCGCTACCTCGGAGTCACACTTGAATCAAATCTGTCCTTCATTTCACACATCCAATTGCTCTCTTCATCCTGCTGCAACCACCTACGCAATATCTCCAAAATTCATCCGTTTCTGTGTGCTGAAGCTACTAAACAGCTAATCCACTCCCTGGTAATTTCCCGACTTGACTACTGTAATAACTTACTATTTGGCCTCCCTCTCTCCCGCCTCTCTCCCCTTCAATCCATCCTAAATGCATCTGCAAGGCAAATCCACCTCTCTTGACGCTCTGTTTCTGCTGCACATCTCTGTGAGTCCCTTCACTGGCTCCCCATTCACAGAAGAATACAATTCTAAATTCTCAAGCCTGACCTACAAAGCCCTCACCAATGCTGCCCCACCCTACCTGTCCTCACTCATCCACAAATATACCCCAACCCACCTACTAAGATCCAACAATGACATGCTTCTTGTGTCCTCTACCATCACCTCCTCTCATGCCAGACTACATGACTTCTCTTGTGCGGCACCAACTCTCTGGAATGCACTTCCTCGAGCTGTCAGACTTTCCCCCAACCTCTCCTCTTTTAAACGTTCCCTAAAGACCTTTTTGTTCAGGGAAGCTTATCACCCGACTCATTAACAAATGAACTTCACTTACCCACCAGATGCCCTCATCTATCTCCTCACTAATATCATTCTCACCTTTGCAGTCCCCACCACCTGTGTCCCATCCTCCCACCCCATCTAGATTGTAAATTCCCACGGGAATAGGACCCTCAACTCCCCTTGTATTTGTCTGTAAAATTTTGTTTATCCGTTGTACTTTTATCCTTGTACCCATGGGCAGCGCTGCGGAATCTGTTGGCGCTTTATAAATAAAGAATAATAATAATAGTCTGAGGGTGAGCGCACATTTATATAAACTAGATAATCCTTACTGTGTATTTAGTCTGAGGGTGAGCGCACATGTATATAAACTAGATAATCATTACTGTGTATTTAGTCTGAGGGTGAGCGCACATGTATATAAAATAGATAATCCTGTGTATTTAGTCTGCAGGTGAGCGCACATGTATATAAAATAGATAATCCTGTGTATTTAGTCTGAGGGTTAGCGCACATGTATATAAACTAGATAATCCCTACTGTGTATTTAGTCTGAGGGTGAGCGCACATGTATATAAACTAGATAATCCTGTGTATTTAGTCTGAGGCTGAGCGCACATGTATATAAGGTAGATAATCCTTACTGTGTATTTAGTCTGAGGGTGAGCGCACATGTATATAAACTAGATAATCCTTACTGTGTATTTAGTCTGAGGGTGAGCGCACATGTATATAAACTAGATAATCCTTACTGTGTATTTAGTCTGAGGGTGAGCGCACATGTATATAAAATAGATAATCCTTACTGTGTATTTAGTCTTAGGGTGAGCGCACATGTATATAAGCTAGATAATCATTACTGTGTATTTAGTTTGAGGGTGAGCGCACATGTATATAAGCTAGATAATCCTTACTGTGTATTTAGTCTGAGGCTGAGCGCACATGTATATAAGATAGATAATCCTTACTGTGTATTTAGTCTGAGGGTGAGCGCACATGTATATAAGATAGATAACCATTACTGTGTATTTAGTCTGAGGGTGAGCGCACATGTATATAAGATAGATAACCATTACTGTGTATTTAGTCTGAGGGTGAGCGCACATGTATATAAGCTAGATAATACTGTGTATTTAGTCTGAGGGTGAGCGCACATGTATATAAGCTAGATAATCATTACTGTGTATTTAGTCTGAGGGTGAGCGCACATGTATATAAGCTAGATAATCCTTACTGTGTATTTAGTCTGAGGCTGAGCACACATGTATATAAGCTAGATAATCATTACTGTGTATTTAGTCTGAGGCTGAGTGCACATGTATATAAACTAGATAATCCTTACTGTGTATTTAGTCTGAGGGTGAGCGCACATGTATATAAGCTAGATAATCCTTACTGTGTATTTAGTCTGAGGGTGAGCGCACATGTATATAAGCTAGATAATACTGTGTATTTAGTCTGAGGGTGAGCGCACATGTATATAAGCTAGATAATACTGTGTATTTAGTCTGAGGGTGAGCGCACATGTATATAAGCTAGATAACCATTACTGTGTATTTAGTCTGAGGGTGAGCGCACATGTATATAAGCTAGATAATCATTACTGTGTATTTAGTCTGAGGGTGAGCGCGCATGTATATAAGATAGATAATCATTACTGTTTATTTAGTCTGAGGGTGAGCACACATGTATATAAGCTAGATAATCATTACTGTGTATTTAGTCTGAGGCTGAGCGCACATGTATATAAGCTAGATAATCATTACTGTGTATTTAGTCTGAGGGTGAGCGCACATGTATATAAGCTAGATAATACTGTGTATTTAGTCTGAGGGTGAGCGCACATGTATATAAGCTAGATAATCATTACTGTGTATTTAGTCTGAGGGTGAGCGCACATGTATATAAGCTAGATAATCATTACTGTGTATTTAGTCTGAGGGTGAGCGCACATGTATATAAGCTAGATAATCATTACTGTGTATTTAGTCTGAGGGTGAGCGCACATGTATATAAGCTAGATAATCATTACTGTGTATTTAGTCTGAGGGTGAGCGCACATGTATATAAGCTAGATAATCATTACTGTGTATTTAGTCTGAGGGTGAGCGCACATGTATATAAACTAGATAATCATTACTGTGTATTTAGTCTGAGGGTGAGCGCACATGTATATAAGCTAGATAATCATTACTGTGTATTTAGTCTGAGGGTGAGCGTACATGTATATAAGCTAGATAATCCTTACTGTGTATTTAGTCTGAGGGTGAGCGCACATGTATATAAGCTAGATAATCCTTACTGTGTATTTAGTCTGAGGGTGAGCGCACATGTATATAAGCTAGATAATCCTTACTGTGTATTTAGTCTGAGGGTGAGCGCACATGTATATAAGCTAGATAATCATTACTGTGTATTTAGTCTGAGGGTGAGCGCACATGTATATAAGCTAGATAATCCTTACTGTGTATTTAGTCTGAGGGTGAGCGCACATGTATATAAGCTAGATAATCCTTACTGTGTATTTAGTCTGAGGCTGAGCGCACATGTATATAAGCTAGATAATCATTACTGTGTATTTAGTCTGAGGGTGAGCGCACATGTATATAAGCTAGATAATCATTACTGTGTATTTAGTCTGAGGGTGAGCGCACATGTATATAAGCTAGATAATCATTACTGTGTATTTAGTCTGAGGGTGAGCGCACATGTATATAAGCTAGATAATCATTACTGTGTATTTAGTCTGAGGGTGAGCGCACATGTATATAAGCTAGATAATCCTTACTGTGTATTTAGTCTGAGGGTGAGCGCACATGTATATAAGCTAGATAATCCTTACTGTGTATTTAGTCTGAGGGTGAGCGCACATGTATATAAACTAGATAATCCTTACTGTGTATTTAGTCTGAGGGTGAGCGCACATGTATATAAGCTAGATAATCATTACTGTGTATTTAGTCTGAGGGTGAGCGCACATGTATATAAGCTAGATAATCATTACTGTGTATTTAGTCTGAGGCTAAGCGCACATGTATATAAGCTAGATAATCATTACTGTGTATTTAGTCTGAGGGTGAGCGCACATGTATATAAGCTAGATAATCATTACTGTGTATTTAGTCTGAGGGTGAGCGCACATGTATATAAGCTAGATAATCCTTACTGTGTATTTAGTCTGAGGGTGAGCGCACATGTATATAAGCTAGATAATCATTACTGTGTATTTAGTCTGAGGGTGAGCGCACATGTATATAAGCTAGATAATCCTTACTGTGTATTTAGTCTGAGGGTGAGCGCACATGTATATAAGCTAGATAATCCTTACTGTGTATTTAGTCTGAGGCTGAGCGCACATGTATATAAGCTAGATAATCATTACTGTGTATTTAGTCTGAGGGTGAGCGCACATGTATATAAGCTAGATAATCATTACTGTGTATTTAGTCTGAGGGTGAGCGCACATGTATATAAGCTAGATAATCATTACTGTGTATTTAGTCTGAGGGTGAGCGCACATGTATATAAGCTAGATAATCATTACTGTGTATTTAGTCTGAGGGTGAGCGCACATGTATATAAGCTAGATAATCCTTACTGTGTATTTAGTCTGAGGGTGAGCGCACATGTATATAAGCTAGATAATCCTTACTGTGTATTTAGTCTGAGGATGAGCGCACATGTATATAAACTAGATAATCCTTACTGTGTATTTAGTCTGAGGCTGAGCGCACATGTATATAAGCTAGATAATCCTTACTGTGTATTTAGTCTGAGGGTGAGCGCACATGTATATAAGCTAGATAATCCTTACTGTGTATTTAGTCTGAGGGTGAGCGCACATGCATATAAGCTAGATAATCATTACTGTGTATTTAGTCTGAGGGTGAGCGCACATGTATATAAGCTAGATAACCATTACTGTGTATTTAGTCTGAGGGTGAGCGCACATGTATATAAGCTAGATAATCATTACTGTGTATTTAGTCTGAGGGTGAGCGCACATGTATATAAGCTAGATAATCATTACTGTGTATTTAGTCTGAGGGTGAGCGCACATGTATATAAACTAGATAATCATTACTGTGTATTTAGTCTGAGGGTGAGCGCACATGTATATAAGCTAGATAATCATTACTGTGTATTTAGTCTGAGGGTGAGCGCACATGTATATAAGCTAGATAATCATTACTGTGTATTTAGTCTGAGGGTGAGCGCACATGTATATAAGCTAGATAATCATTACTGTGTGTGCACTTCAGTTTGGATGTCACTTGTCACTATATAAGTTATAAGTGTAGATGTTTGTACCTGCTTTCAGCAATACTATCTGGTCATTCTGACAGAGCTCCATAAATCCATCTATCCGTTTTGCAAATTCCACCACATACTGAATGGCCTCTGTTACCTTCACAGCGCAGAGCTGCCACATTACCTCCCTCTGCTGCATGGAAAAAGCAAGAACGAAAAGGGTTAGCAAGTGCTGTTTTACTAATAACCAGAGTGGGGTTTAATGGAATTATAAACATAAGTAATTTATTGATTTATAGTATTCAGATATGAGTAATACATTACTTTAAAAACATAATCCATATGCAATGTGCAATGGACATGAAACCCAAGAGGCATATATGTGCAGCCACCAATCAGCTTGATACGACACAAGCATTTACATATCCCTTCAACAGCTCATGGTTAGGGATTGGGCGAATGTGTTTATATTCAAATTCGAATGTTAGAATGAATGTTATTGTAGAAATTAGATTTACATAATCGAATGTTGATAAGAACGAATATTCTTAAAAATTCTATAATCAAATGTTATTTACAGTTTTCAAATGTCACTTTCAATTTTAAAATGTTCATAATTAGATCGAATGTCCACATTCGAAATTTTAAATGTAACATTGGATTTAATAAAGACTATTCAGAAGTTCAATAGTTCATCTAGTAAGGAATTTAGTAAATTGATCCACAATAGATACAAATATATCAATGTTTCTATTTCGAATATTGCATAAGTCGAATATTACATTTAAAGAAAGCATTAGAAATATTATTACAAATATATCAATTCAAATATTGCATAATTCAAATCAAATATTTACATTAAAAGAAAAAATTTCGAAATACTATTACATTAAACGAATGTTAGAATCTTCTACAAACATTAAAAATTTTGTTTAATTTTTTGAATGTTGTGAAACATTCGCCCGTCCCTACTCATGATATATAGCTGGTTTTGGAGACAGCCTGCTCAGCTTTCTTCACATTTTGCAGATTACAAGTGCAGCACTAATTAACGCTCCAGCTTGAACGTTGAAGGGACATGAAAATAACATAAAATTTTAACCAACTTTCCAGTTTACTTCTATTATCAAATTTGTTTAATTTTCTTGGTATCATTTGTTAAAGGAGCAGAAATGCACTACTGGTTTCTAACTGGACACATGTATGAGCCAATGACAATCTGTGTATATATGTAGCCACCAATCAGCAGCTATATTGCTTGCCTTTTTTTTTCTAACACCTGAAACATTATATCTTTGAGTCCTTATAAAACTTTTTTTAATAATTTTTATTAGATAGTATTATTATGTGTAAATATACTTTGTAATGGGTTTTTTTAATGCCTTTTAAGCGCAATGCCCATCCAAATGCCCTTTTCAGGGCAATGGGGAGCTTAGGTTTCTTTAGTTAGGGTTTTATTTGGGGGTTGGTTGTGTGGGTGGTGGGTTTTACTGTTGGGGGTTGTTTGTATTTTTTTTCAGGTAAAAGAGCCGATTTCTTTGGGGCAATGCCCCGCAAAAGGCCCTTTTAAGGGCTATTGGTAGTTTCGTTTAGGCTAGGGTTTTTTTATTTGGGGGGGGGGCTTTTTTATTTTTTGAAAGGGCTATTAGATTAGGGGTAATTAGTTTAAATATCTTGTATTTTGTTTTTTATTTTCTGTAATTTAGTGCTTTGTTTTTTTTGTAATTTAGTTAATTGTATTGAATTTAGTTAATTGTATTTAATTTAGGTAATTTATTTAATTGTAGTGTAATGTTAGGTGTTAGTGTAACTTAGGTTAGGTTTATATTACAGTTACATTTGCATTTATTTTAACTAGGTAGTTAGTAAATAGGCAAAACAGAAAGAGAAGCAGTCTGCCAGGAACGAACAGCAGCATCAATAGCTTGTTCTATGGCCCGTTGCCACCTGGTAGTAGCTTCTATCTGACCAATTGTGCTTTTCACAGAGGAAAACTTTCCTGTAGTATATCAGTCTGATCCCGCCGACAAGGTCAGTCCAGCCCCAAAATACCAGGCAATTCTCCTCTGAACAAGGAAAAGGCAACCCCAAACGATCGTTTCGGCCTTCTGTGGGCCTCGTCAGTGAGGTGCAGCCATATTCCTCTAATAACTATTTATTAACTATTCTATCTAGTTAAAATAAATACAAACTTGCCTGTAAAATAAAAATAAACTCTAAGCTAGCTACAATGTAACTATTAGTTATATAGTAGCTAGCTTAGGGTTTATTTTACAGGTAAGTATTTATTTTTAAATAGGAATTATTTAGTTATTAATTGTAGGTTTGATTTAGATTTATTTTAATTATATTTAATTATTTAGGGTGTAATAAATTTAGTATAGTGGTGGCGACGTTGGGGGCGGCAGATTAGGGGTTAATAAATGTAGGTAGGTGGCGGCGATGTTAGGGGCTGCAGATTAGGGGTTAATAATACTTAACTAGTGTTTGCAAGGCGGGAGTGCTGCGGTTTAGGGGTTAATATGTTTATTATAGTGGCGGTGATGTCCAGAGCGGCAGATTAGGGGTTAATAAATATAATGTAGGTGTCGGCGATGTCAGGAGCGGCAGATTAGGGGTTAATAAGTGTAAGATTAGGGGTGTTTAGACTCAGGGTTCATGTTAGGGTGTTAGGTGTAAACATAAAATGTGTTTCCCCATAGGAATCAATGGGGCTGCGTTACTGAGCTAAACGCTGCTTTTTTGCAGGTGTTAGACTTTTTCTCAGCCGGCTCTCCCCATTGATGTCTATGGGGAAATCATGCACGAGCACGTACAACCAGCTCACCGCTGACTTAAGTAGCGCTGGTATTGGAGTGCGGAATGGAGCACAATTTTGCTCTACGCTTACTTCTTGCCTAATAACACCGGGTTTATAAAAACCTGTAACACCAGCGGTGTAGGAAAATGAGCAGTGACAATAAAGTGCAAGTTAGCAACGCACCCCTCTTACCGCAAAACTCGTAATCTAGTCGTTAGTTCTTTTATTTTTCCCCTTTTTATGTAATTAGCTCTGAAAATTAGGGATTCTCTAATTCTCAGAACTTAAAAAGCACTCTGCTGAATGCTCAAGGCTAACTCTGCTACATTTATTTCTCTAATTGGCTCTAACTGATCACAACTGCAAACTATTGCACTTTATACTAACAATGTGACTGTGACTATAGCCTTGTTGTCTGCAAACTATTGCACTTTATACTAACAATGTGACTGTGACTTTAGCCTTGTTGTCTGCAAACTATTGCACTTTATACTAACAATGTGACTGTGACTTTAGCCTTGTTGTCTGCAAACTATTGCACTTTATACTAACAATGTGACTGTGACTATAGCCTTGTTGTCTGCAAACTATTGCACTTTATACTAACAATGTGACTGTGACTTTAGCCTTGTTGTCTGCAAACTATTGCACTTTATACTAACAATGTGACTGTGACTTTAGCCTTGTTGTCTGCAAACTATTGCACTTTATACTAACAATGTGACTGTGACTATAGCCTTGTTGACTGCCAACTAAAGCCCAGTTGGGCTCCTCCAAATAAGGCAAATGGTAGGTGGAGTTTGGTTACTAAAAACAATTGCAGTAAAAATTATGTTAATTTGTTTTTAAAATGTTTAGACTTAGCTGATATGTTATTCTATAACAGCACAACAGAAATGTCTTGTGCTTACTGTCACTTTAACACATAACATTTCACTCCTTTTATTCCACTGGTAGCATGGGGGATTTTTATTGTATGATTCATCTAGAGCATACAATTTTTAACAACTTTCTGGTTTACTTCTATGTCCTAATTTCAATTCATTCTCTTGGTATATTTTGTTGAAAAGCATATCTAGGTAGGTTCATGAGCAGGATTGCACTACTGGGAGCTGATGATCTGCACATATATAACAATTGTCATTGGTTCAGCTCATGTGTTCAGCAAGCTACCAGTAATAAATTGGAAAGTTGTTTAAACTTGTCTGAATTATTAAAGAAAGATTTTGGGTTTCATGTCCATTTAAAGAGGTGATTTTTTAAATATACATTTTATCTCTATCTAACTTGATCTATCTATATCTATATATCTATCTGTATCTCTTATCTATCTCTCTATCTAACCCTGGGGTTTACATAACTACTATAGAATGAGAATATATTAGAGTATTCTAGTATAAAGTGAAACCTAGTAATATCAAATCGCCTGCTTTTGTAGTCTACAGAGCAGGTTTCTTGAGAAGTGCCAAGGAATAAAGCTTCAAGCGTTTCAGAACAGCAAACAAGTTGACTATGAGCCTTCCAGATACACCAGATACAGTTTCAATAGAATACAAGCACAAGTCATCTCAGGAAATTGAGGATAAAAAAGAGAAGGTATGAGACATAAAGAGAAAACTGATAAGGCTTGACAGAGACAAAAGCCAATGCTGCCAAGTAACAAGAGGCCTAGTCTAAATGACAGCTCATACGGTATATTGTTTTATTAATCTCTACACCGCGTCATCTATTTTAACGTGTTGTTTTTAGTCTTTAGTGCTTTACAAAATGAAAGTGATACTGTTAGAGATGGCAACACCCATAACATGGAGCATGACTTACAATCTAAAGAGGATAGTAACAGCTCTTGTACATTAGTAAGACAAAACACAGTAAGAAAACAAGTAATAATATACGCAAAATTAAAATATTCCATAGAGATCATTATGCTGCAAATGCACTTCTATGTATTGAAATGGCTCAGGATGAGATCAGTAAAACTGCACTATTTAACATCAAATAAATGCATCTTAACCTGTTAAAAAGGCAATAGCAGTTTCACAGCAATAAAGGGTTACAAAGCAGATAAATAGCCTGGCTCAGTGCAAAACAAAGCTGATCCCCTCTCCTGTGCCAGGCTGCTGACACATTGTATCTGCCTGTTACCAATACCTTGCTCTGGTAACTCTCAATCTCTTCCTGGAGGAAGGTCTGCCACGTAATCTGCTGGAGCTCCTCGCGCAAATACTGGCAGGTCTCCATGTGGGACTTGGAGATGTTTTGTGCAAGATGTTCTGGAGAGAGAGAAGAGATGAGAAAGTAAGATATAGTTTGCATGAGACAGATAGTGATAGAAAGGGGAAAGAGTAAATAAAAGAGTTTGACAGAACAAAAGGGAGAGCAAAAAGGCAAACAAGAAAGTGTGTGCCCGAGAAGCAGGGAGAGAGAGAAGTGTTGGGAGAAAAAGAAAGAGTGAAAGAGAGAAAGAAAGAAAAAGAGAGAGAAAGAAAAAGAAAGAAAAAAAGAAAGTTAGAAAGAAAAAAGAGAGAAAGAAAAAAAAAAGTTAGAAGAGTGACACTGTGTGTGTGTGAGTGAGTGAGAGAGAAAGAGAGAGAGAGAGAGAGAGAGAGAGAGAGAGGACAGTATAAAGTGAGACATAAGGAGAAAGCAATTTTGGTTGAGAAAGAAAATAAAAAAGTAAGGAAAGAGAGACAGACGTGGCAACAAGAGAGACATAGCAAGGAGAGTGACAAAATGTGTATGAGTATGTTATGTATAAGTGTGTGTGTGAATGTATGTGTGTATATATGAGTGAGTGTGTGTGTGTGTATATATGTGTCTTTGTATGTGTGTGTGAATGTGTGAATGTATATATGTGTATGAGTCTGTGTGTGAATATGTATGAATGTGTGTGCATGTGTATATATATATATATATATATATATATATATATATATATATATATATATATATATATATATATATTAGTGTGTGTTTGGTAAAGCATAAATTTGTGTGTATGTATGAGTGTGCATGTGAATGTGTGTGTGTGTGTGTGTGTGTGTGAGAATGTATGAGTGTGTGTGCCTACAGGGAGTGCAGAATTATTAGGCAAATGAGTATTTTGACCACATCATCCTCTTTATGCATGTTGTCTTACTCCAAGCTGTATAGGCTCGAAAGCCTACTACCAATTAAGCATATTAGGTGATGTGCATCTCTGTAATGAGAAGGGGTGTGGTCTAATGACATCAACACCCTATATCAGGTGTGCATAATTATTAGGAAACTTCCTTTCCTTTGGCAAAATGGGTCAAAAGAAGGACTTGACAGGCTCAGAAAAGTAAAAAATAGTGAGATATCTTGCAGAAGGATGCAGCACTCTTAAAATTGCAAAGCTTCTGAAGCGTGATCATCGAACAATCAAGCGTTTCATTCAAAATAGTCAACAGGGTCGCAAGAAGCGTGTGGAAAAACCAAGGCGCAAAATAACTGCCCATGAACTGAGAAAAGTCAAGCGTGCAGCTGCCAAGATGCCACTTGCCACCAGTTTGGCCATATTTCAGAGCTGCAACATCACTGGAGTGCCCAAAAGCACAAGGTGTGCAATACTCAGAGACATGGCCAAGGTAAAAAAGGCTGAAAGACGACCACCACTGAACAAGACACACAAGCTGAAACGTCAAGACTGGGCCAAGAAATATCTCAAGAATGATTTTTCTAAGGTTTTATGGACTGATGAAATGAGAGTGAGTCTTGATGGGCCAGATGGATGGGCCCGTGGCTGGATTGGTAAAGGGCAGAGAGCTCCAGTCCGACTCAGACGCCAGCAAGGTGGAGGTGGAGTACTGGTTTGGGCTGGTATCATCAAAGATGAGCTTGTGGGGCCTTTTCGGGTTGAGGATGGAGTCAAGCTCAACTCCCAGTCCTACTGCCAGTTTCTGGAAGACACCTTCTTCAAGCAGTGGTACAGGAAGAAGTCTGCATCCTTCAAGAAAAACATGATTTTCATGCAGGACAATGCTCCATCACACGCGTCCAAGTACTCCACAGCGTGGCTGGCAAGAAAGGGTATAAAAGAAGAAAATCTAATGACATGGCCTCCTTGTTCACCTGATCTGAACCCCATTGAGAACCTGTGGTCCATCATCAAATGTGAGATTTACAAGGAGGGAAAACAGTACACCTCTCTGAACAGTGTCTGGGAGGCTGTGGTTGCTGCTGCACGCAATGTTGATGGTGAACAGATCAAAACACTGACAGAATCCATGGATGGCAGGCTTTTGAGTGTCCTTGCAAAGAAAGGTGGCTATATTGGTCACTGATTTGTTTTTGTTTTGTTTTTGAATGTCAGAAATGTATATTTGTGAATGTTGAGATGTTATATTGGTTTCACTGGTAAAAATAAATAATTGAAATGGGTATATATTTGTTTTTTGTTAAGTTGCCTAATAATTATGCACAGTAATAGTCACCTGCACACACAGATATCCCCCTAAAATAGCTATAACTAAAAACAAACTAAAAACTACTTCCAAAACTATTCAGCTTTGATATTAATGAGTTTTTTGGGTTCATTGAGAACATGGTTGTTGTTCAATAATAAAATTAATCCTCAAAAATACAACTTAAATTCTGCACTCCCTGTATGTATGTTTGAGTGTGTGTGCGTATGTATGTATGTATGAGTGTGTGTGCAGAAATGTATGAATTTGTGTGTATGTATGAGTGTGTGTGCAGAAATGTATGAATTTGTGTGTATGTATGAGTGTGTGTGCAGAAATGTATGAATTTGTGTGTATGTATGAGTGTGTGTATGTGTAAATGTATGGGTGTGTGTATATGTGTGTGTGTGTATAATAGTGTGTGTGATATATGAGATTGGATGTTTGTGTGAGATATGAAAGAAAGACTGCATGAAAGAGAGAGAAAGAAAAGAGGAAAAGAGAGGTTTGAGATAAACACAATTTAAAGACTGTGAAAATAAAGCTGTTTCAGGTAATCCTCATTCACTTTTTCAAGAAAACATGTTTGATATTTTACCACCAGCCCTAATAAGACAGAAAAAATAAATTGTACAACCACTTATCTACTTCAGAGCATCTGGGAGGATTCCCTGACCCAGTACCCCACCAGATTTATCTTGAAGATACCAGAAATATATCCCATACATCTTCTAATACTATCCACTCTGTCTACAAGAGCTTCCATTTACATCCTATCTTCCAATATTAAAGAGACACAGGATGCATTCAAATTACATCAAAAATTATTTGATTTAAAAATAGTGATCTGAAGCATCTTGAAGTACAGACAGCTCCCACTCTCCCTTAGTTAAACAAAACAGATTTATTTTGTACAGTCAATTGAGAGATGCATTCTGTGTGCAGAAAACTTGGTTTAAAAAACCAAGCCGCCACCATGTGCTTAGGGATTGTCAATGCTGGCACGCACTTGCTTGTGCTGAAAGGAGGTAACTTAGATTTTAGATCACTTGTTTTTCAAATACAAACTTTTTATGTTAAGGTGCTGGAAAAGAAATGTGTTTAAATACTACAAATAAAATTAATTATTTCTTCCTGAGATATACATTCTCCCCACTAGGGTTCAGTGCAATACAGAGCAAACCACAGAATGTGTTTTACAAAATTATGAAACTCATGACCATTTTATATACAGGGAGTGCAGAATTATTAGGCAAGTTGTATTTTTGAGGATTAATTTTATTATTGAACAACAACCATGTTCTCAATGAACCCAAAAAACTCATTAATATCAAAGCTGAATAGTTTTGGAAGTAGTTTTTAGTTTGTTTTTAGTTATAGCTATTTTAGGGGGATATCTGTGTGTGCAGGTGACTATTACTGTGCATAATTATTAGGCAACTTAACAAAAAACAAATATATACCCATTTCAATTATTTATTTTTACCAGTGAAACCAATATAACATCTCAACATTCACAAATATACATTTCTGACATTCAAAAACAAATCAGTGACCAATATAGCCACCTTTCTTTGCAAGGACACTCAAAAGCCTGCCATCCATGGATTCTGTCAGTGTTTTGATCTGTTCACCATCAACATTGCGTGCAGCAGCAACCACAGCCTCCCAGACACTGTTCAGAGAGGTGTACTGTTTTCCCTCCTTGTAAATCTCACATTTGATGATGGACCACAGGTTCTCAATGGGGTTCAGATCAGGTGAACAAGGAGGCCATGTCATTAGATTTTCTTCTTTTATACCCTTTCTTGCCAGCCACGCTGTGGAGTACTTGGACGCGTGTGATGGAGCATTGTCCTGCATGAAAATCATGTTTTTCTTGAAGGATGCAGACTTCTTCCTGTACCACTGCTTGAAGAAGGTGTCTTCCAGAAACTGGCAGTAGGACTGGGAGTTGAGCTTGACTCCATCCTCAACCCGAAAAGGCCCCACAAGCTCATCTTTGATGATACCAGCCCAAACCAGTACTCCACCTCCACCTTGCTGGCGTCTGAGTCGGACTGGAGCTCTCTGCCCTTTACCAATCCAGCCACGGGCCCATCCATCTGGCCCATCAAGACTCACTCTCATTTCATCAGTCCATAAAACCTTAGAAAAATCAGTCTTGAGATATTTCTTGGCCCAGTCTTGACGTTTCAGCTTGTGTGTCTTGTTCAGTGGTGGTCGTCTTTCAGCCTTTCTTACCTTGGCCATGTCTCTGAGTATTGCACACCTTGTGCTTTTGGGCACTCCAGTGATGTTGCAGCTCTGAAATATGGCCAAACTGGTGGCAAGTGGCATCTTGGCAGCTGCACGCTTGACTTTTCTCAGTTCATGGGCAGTTATTTTGCGCCTTAGTTTTTCCACACGCTTCTTGCGACCCTGTTGACTATTTTGAATGAAACGCTTGATTGTTCGATGATCACGCTTCAGAAGCTTTGCAATTTTAAGAGTGCTGCATCCCTCTGCAAGATATCTCACTATTTTTTACTTTTCTGAGCCTGTCAAGTCCTTCTTTTGACCCATTTTGCCAAAAGAAAGGAAGTTGCCTAATAATTATGCACACCTGATATAGGGTGTTGATGTCATTAGACCACACCCCTTCTCATTACAGAGATGCACATCACCTAATATGCTTAATTGGTAGTAGGCTTTCGAGCCTATACAGCTTGGAGCAAGACAACATGCATAAAGTGGATGATGTGGTCAAAATACTCATTTGCCTAATAATTCTGCACTCCCTGTAGTGACGATTTAAAACCTACTCCAGAACAGAGCAAGATGCCATACACAGACAGACTACAGTATGTAGCTTTTAATTTAAGACATGATTGTTAGTTGATGGTCACATTTTATATATAATTTATTAAAGAAGATTTAGAATTTGAACATTCAGGAAAACAACCCATAATAAGAGAAATTAATATATCAGCCTGAAAGTATCATTTTAAGAACAGTTACTCAAGTAAAAATAAGTATTGCAATCAATTGATGTAAATAGTATAAATTTGGATCACTCAGGCATTCACCAAATAAATCCTCAAATGTATCTGACTAGTATCATTAAGGACTTATTATAACATATGAAAACCTCATCCATAGGAAAATCCACACCTCACTGATGAACCCTTTAGACTGTCCAAACTCACCAAGTTCTGCCATAGAAACGGTTGGGGAAGTCTCTCCGTTGGTGAAGGAACAATATGGGAAGAAGGATGATGCAGGCGTGTAATCACACAGAGGCTCTGGTTTGATGCCATTAACATCTAATCCAGACTGGTCTGGAGATGGTTGAATGTCCAAGTAGAAGCTGCTGACTGCTGACTCAGATTTTCCTTCCTCTGGTGAGTGCCCTTCCATGTAAGTCCCCAAATCATCCCGCAGCTCAGTAAGACCATTTGGGGTCAGGCCATATCCCACAGGTGTCAGTGGTTCAGCTTCTCCTGGTTGCTGCTGGTGGTCTCGTTGCTGCTGCATGCGATGTTTTTGCACCTCCGCATATAGACTGTCCCGCTGCTTTTTTGACATCCGACCAAACTTTACAGCTGTGTAAGAGAAGAGGTTAGGGTCACAAAGTGTGTTACACCAACGATTAAAAAACCAAACATATTTGCCATAACCGCTATAACCACTAGAAATCCTGCTCTATAAGGAACAAGCCAATATATGAACGGTTTACAGTTAGGTCAGCTGTCCTTACCATCCCGTGACATTCCTACAGAGAGGCATTTCTGTAGTCTGCAGTGCTGACATCGGTTCCTGCTCGTTCTGTCAATCAAACAGTTCTTCTGTCGTGGGCATGAGTATGTAGCATTGCTTTGCTGGCTCCGTCGGAAGAAACCCTATACATATTAAGAAATAATTACAAAAGACATTAGAAATGATCAAGAAGAGCATAAGGTACTACAATAAATACAAGGCAGGGACTGCAAACCTCTATGTAAATTTGCCTTGAATAATTAAACTAGTTTATCTCAAGTAGAAGGTATTTCTTGATATTAAAATAAACTGTACAAAAAGGAAGTTTCCTAGCAATGGTCACATATTTCTTAATACTAGGTGCTTTACTAAAGCTACAGGTATCATTTTGATAAAGTGCTTTTAGACTGGAAACATCATTGCTAACTTACTATATATCAGACCATATCTGGAAGAGTACTAGGTAGTTTTATATAATCTAAGGGAACCACATAATAATCAGATTTTATAAAGTTCACTTAAAGAGAGCTTGACTCTGTAAACACATTGGAAGACAACTAGAATATATCAAACCCCATAAACACACTGGGAACAGAACCAGGTGACATAATCGTATACAGATGTGTACAATGTGAAAGTGATACCAGAACCTATTAACACCTCATGAAAACAACAAAGTGACTAAAGGAACTCATCAGAAACAGAACCTAATAATGAGGACTCACACAAAACACTGGGAAAAGAACAAACAGATGCCACACCCTAAATGCATTTCATAAACAATTAGATGAGTTCACACCCTTTAAACACATAGATAAGTGAACAAGTTGATACTAAACACTAGAAACATCTCAAAATGAACCTGTAGGTACCAGACTGTAAACATATATAGAAAGGATAAGGGTAGCATCAGGCCTTATAAACACATAGTACAGAATAGCTATAGCTTTATCTCATTGTACATGGGTGCATGACTACAGTCTTAAGGGCTACAACATACCCTGATTTAAGGATGCATCTGCTAAGGGAATAATTGAGTTAGCTGAACTAGACCCTGCCTCATTCTTAGAAATGGAGACTAGGAAATCCTCACTTTTCTCCAGGGCCTCCATCAGGGGGTGACAGGGGTGCTACAGCAGAGTGCTAATTGAGCATGGGAAATGTTATTACAAGGAGTAAAGTATTAGCATTTGAGAGGATTTCTGAGTGTGCACTAAACCACTATGCACAGTGTGAGACAGACTTGGCACTTTGTTTGTACAGTGTGTGCCTGAGTCAGACTGCAGATCACTTTCATTTGCAGAGGAGGTAGGACTTACTTAGCAAATGCTTTTTATTTCTTTGTGCAATTTCGGATTGTAACTTAAGTGTGTTAGTAGTTGCATGGTGGGGCCAGGGGTCCATAAAAACATATTTTTTTTAGCAGCAGTGTATTTATGATTATTTGACAATGCTGTAGAAATTCTATATTTAAAACCATGCAGAAATGTTTCCTCTTCAAAACACAAATGTAGGTGCCCTTTTGGCAGATATGCATTTATATATATATATATATATATATATATATATATATATATATATATATATATATATATATATACATATATATATTACATTCCAGTTTACTGCCCCTTTATGCAAGGGCTTTCCAGATGCAAGGAGGCATTTTATCTAAGATTTTTACATCTGCATAGCATGTTATACTCTCAGACTAAGTTTGCTCAGTGTTTGAAATGAGACAGGTTAACTTAAAACTGTTCAGTTTACACTACAGCTGACATAATTTTTAAATACATACCAACAAGCCTAAATCCTGCATTTAACCAGATCTAATGGTATGAGTACCACAGCTTATGGTTCCACCAAGACCATATAGAGTACAGCATTTTCAAAATCCATAAGTACAGCTGACAGATGGGAACATTTGTACACTATATTTGAAGTGGTGCTCTTGGTTGGGGAAAATGGGGAAAAATCAAACAAACATATGTCAACCTTTATAAAGTACTTTTCTTCATCTAGCCATCTACCCAGATCATTAATGTACAATTTTGAATTCACAGAATTATTTTTGTTTGCACATTTACAAATATGATTCTTTAAAAAGTGATCTCTTAATTTCTGCAATTTTTTATCATGCATGTCACACATTGTTGATTTAGGGGATGCAAGTTGCATAAATGTTTCCTCCTGTGAATGTTTCTGTGGGTGTCTGTGTTTATGTCTTTGTGCTTGGGTTTGTGTCTCTATGAGTGTGTATGTATTTTTTTCTGTGGGTCTCTCTGTGAGGGTGGGTGTATGTCTTTGTGCATTTTCTGTGGATGTCTGTGAGGGTGTGTGCGTATGTCTTTGAGCTTTTTCTATGGGTGTCTCTGTGTGGGTGTGTGTATGTTTGTCTTTGTATATTTTCTCTGGATGCCTCTGTGAGGGTGGGTGTGTATGTCTGTGTTTTCTGTGGATGTCTCTGTGATGGTGTGTGTTTTCTGTGGTTGTCTTTGTGAGGGTGTGTGTAATGTATTTGTGTGTTTTCTGTGGATGTCTCAGTGAGGGGGTGTGTATGTATGTCTTTCTGTGTTGTATGTAGTTGTTTCTCTGTGTGTGTATGTCTTTGTGTATTTTCTGTGGGTGTCTCTGTGTGTGTGTGTGTATGTCTTTGTGTGTTTTCTGAGGCTGTCTCTGTTGGTGTTTCCTTGGGTGTATGTGCAAGTTTGAGTTTGTATGTGTGTGTGTCCATTGTCTGTTCCTTTAGGACATTTTGACCTTACTACTGATTATTCACATCTTTCTACAGACTTTGTGACTAATGAGACCTTTCCGGAAGTTGCCAATCAATCTACCATTTAACCTTTAAATTATTGTTTAGGCAGTTCAGGGCCCTTCCTTTCAGCCACTACATGCTGTTGTCATCATTTAGTTGGCATCTTCCTTTACAAAAAGATAATCAGAACTCCATATTTTGTTTTCTAAATCTCCTTTTTTTACAAAACTGTAGTTTACCTCATTACTTGTCAGCTCAATGTAAACAAGTGCTGAGTGTCTGTTTGGGTGTCTGTGTCTGAGTGTGTTTCTTTGTGTGTCTGCTAGAGTGTCTATATGTGAATCCTTATGTGTGAGTGTGTGTGTGTGTTTCAGTGTATGAGTGTGTCTGTGTGTCTGTATGTTACTACCTTTACAACATTTTCAAGTTTAGACACTTAAGAATAAAGTGCATATACGTTTTAGTCACTTGATCAAAAATTGCACATGTCAAAGGGGGGGCTGATCAATGGTTAAGTCAAGGGCCCCAAAATTTCTAGTGGCGGCCCTGCTTTTCTCCACCAAACACCTTTTTTTCTCAATGTGTATTACACCAACAACCAGGAGAGAACCAGGAGAGAAGGCTAAGTATGGCCTCTCAGCTTTCTTCTGACAATTCATATCTAATGAATGAAATCCTACAGTTCATTACCATAACCACTTCCATTCCTGTATACACATATGTCTTAATTAGCTGCTCATTGGCTGTTTAATTACAGCAAAGCAGCTACCAGCTGCCAGGCCTCTCTAGAAGCGGCCATGCTGAGAACTCTCTGCTCAGACTGGTGACAAGGAGACTCTCTGAAAGCTCAGTGATTTATGGCTGGCTGCGGCAGAATCCTCTGGCTCATTAATCTTTCAAATAGAGCCGGCAATTAAAACATAGGACTTTTTCTGACGGGTTTCTTTACCTCTTCCAACCACAAGGACTAATCTTATCCCCAGCGGTTAGCAGAGAAATCTAAGCAGAGATGAAAATATGAGAATTCTGGATGGGTATTAACACTATCATCGCTGTGACTGTAATTAATCCATATACTAGAACAATCTTTCAACTTTTCTATAATTTATACATGTGCTATAATCAGGAATACCAGAATAAATAACTTATGAGCTTGTAGTTTCTTGCTGTAGAAGGGAACTACTGCCAATATTTCATAACCACAAATATGAACTATTATAGGTGTGTTGGATCTTGTAAAAGAGGTGTAGGTAATATTAGGTGAGAGCTTAGAGTAAGGGGTATACACATACTGAAGAACAAGAGGGAAAAACCAAAGGAATGAGACAAATGAATGGAAAGACAGGAGGCAGCGGTGAGAGGAAAGATACATAGAGAGTTTAAAAAGAGAGTGCAAGTTAAAAAAGTGAAAGTGTCAGGTGTAAACAGGAGTAAAAGGCAGTGAGGAAAATGAAAAGAAGACTAACAGTGGGGGTGCGGCAAGAGAGAGGAAAGATAGTGAGAAGATACACATGGTGAGAAGAGATGTGGAACAGAAATAGAGAGCAAGAGAGAGGGGTGAAGGAAAATAATTTAGAAAGGAATGGACAAATATTGGGGAAGTTAGTTTGAGAGACAGCAAGAAAAACGGGGGAATGACGAGAGAGAAAGAGATAGAAAGAAAGAGAGAGATAGAGAAAAAGAGAGAGAAAAGACAGAGAGAGAAAAGAGAGAGAGAGAGAGATAGAGAAAAAGAGTACGAGAACAACATTAAGAAAGGTGATTTTATCAGTTAGAGGAATGCACATACTTTTTCTAATACCATTCTCACTGGTCATAATTTTATTTCTAAATCAGCAACAGAGATTTCTAGGGACAAAACATTGCTGTAGGTGAATGTATATACAGATACAAATGTATTAGCACTATATCATACCTTACAGCCTTCACAGGTGATGACCCCATAATGTATTCCTGAAGATTTGTCTCCGCAGATTTTGCACGGTATTATTTCAATTTGAGCTGTAGAACGAGAAGATAGCACAGAGTTAACTATCAGCACTTTTAAGACTATTCTAGTCCTCAGTCCAATTGTAAGGATAGAAACTATATCACCTCATTATCTTAAGCCTTTTAGGCAATTAAAATAAATTAGACTTATCAGATGTTCTTGAATATGTATTATTGCAGAGAGACAGAGATAATTAAACACATGCATGTGTGTACCAAATTACTTCTCTGCTTTTATGCTAGTGTGCCCTTAATGAAGAAAAACATTATCATTACTATTAGCATCATCGTTATCTGTGTAAATAAATTCATTTTTTAATTTAGTCAATACAAACAAATTGATACTGTCAGGATTATACTCATGTGAGCTAACCATCTAAGAGTGGTGTAAAGGGACATTAAACTATTTGAGATGTTAATATAAAATGATTAATCATATATATGAAAAAAACTCTGCAATATACTGTAATTATTTATTTTGTCCCCTTTTCATGGAATTCCATTCTGAAATCATGAGCTTTTCAATTCCTGTTAGAAATAGAATTGCACACTGTTATATTCCACACAGCCAATTTATAACTGTCCCTAATTGGCCACAGCAGAGAAGGTAACCTAAGTTACAACATGGCAGCTCCCATTGTTTTCTAGACACTAAAACTTTACATTAATTTTGCCAATATTTAAACAACTAATGAAACTTTAAAAAATACATCTACATTTTATTCTCAGACTAATATTTTCTTTAAATGCATCATTCTATCTAGCATTTATTTATGGCCAAATTACAGGTGAAGTGTTAACTGTACTAGAAGTAAACTTTTTGTGCCCGTTATGTTGCACTCTTATTACAAGTTAAAAGTAAACTGTTTTTGCTTGCACGGTAACCGGACGTGCAGAAAAATCAGAACTTTTTTTGTATGTGCATGTGAGAACGTATTCCCTCATAGAAGTCAATGGAGCAAAAAAGTGGAAAAAGAACCTAACACCCTACTCACGCACAAACCCAATCGCATATTCTTAAGTGCGCTAACCTGACATGAAAATATGAATATTTCACATTCCAATGTTCTTCACATAGCAGAAAATTTTCTATTTATTCATAAATACATATTTCTACATATATATGATGGTTTTTGGTACAATATATATATATGCAAAACACGGGTGGGGTCAGCACTCTCAGGCCGGACCGGGTACATATCCTATGACCCTGCAACATAGAAATGTATATGTATGTATGCTTTTTGTGCAATATTTTTGAATAATCTTTGTTAGATGGTGTTATTATGAGTGTAACTGTACTTTGTAATGTATTTTTGATGAGTTTTGTGACACATTTTTGTTTCACGAAACAGTTAACCAGAGCTCTGAGATTGTGCTAATCTGCTAACTTCAATTGCGCCCTAGCGATTGCGTTTACTTACATCTTGTAATACGAACAAAAAAAACATCCGCAAAAAAACGCTTATCACTTGCTCGTAGCTGTTATCGCTCCACACGCAATTTAGCCCTTAATTTCCCTTTTAGTATGCAATGGTTATGGATTGTACCTTTAAATGGACTGGGGAATGGTAAGATGAACAGGTAAATGGTATCAATAATATAAAAAATTAGGTCATTTTCTAGGTTTTGTTGATAAATAATTTTTAAGTGAATGACAATCAAAGAGAATTTTGGAGTCAACACAATCGGCTAGATTTAGAGTTTTGTCAGTAAAGACCCGCGTAGCTAACGCAGCTTTTTTTCCTACCACTGCTTCCAAACAACGCTGGTATTTAGAGTTGTCTGAAGGGCTGCGTTAGGCTCCAAAAAGGGTGGGTTGAGCTGAATTTACCGCCACTTCAACCCTCAATACCAGCGTTCCTTACGGTAGTGGTAAGCTGGCAAAACGTGCTCGTGCACGATTTCCCCATAGGAAACAATGGGGCAGTTTGGTATGAAAAAAACACCTGCAAAAAAGCAGCGTTAAGCTCCCAACGCAGCCCCATTGTTTCCTATGGGGAAACACTCTCTAAGTCTGCACCTAACACCCTAACATGTACCCCGAGTCTAAACACCCCTAATATTACACTTATTAACCCCTAATCTGCCGACCCCGTTATCGCTGACACCTGCATTACACTATTAACCCCTAATCTGCCGCTCCGGACACCGCCGCCACCTACATTATCCCTATGAACCCTTAATCTGCTGCCCCTAACATCGCCGACACCTACATAATATTTATTAACCCCTAATCTGCCCACCCCAACGTCGCCGCTACCTTACCTACAATTATTAACCCCTAATCTGCCGACCGGACCTCGCCACCACTATAATAAATGTATTAACCCCTAAACCGCCGCACTCCCGCCTCGCAAACACTATAATAAATAGTATTAACCCCTAATCTGCCCTCCCTAACATCGCCGCCACCTAACTTCAAGTATTAACCCCTAATCTGCCGAACGGACCTCGCCGCCACTATAATAAATGTATTAACTCCTAAAGCTAAGTCTAACCCTAACCCTAACACCCCCCTAAATTAAATATAATTTTAATCTAACGAAATAAATTAAATCTTATTAACTAAAGTATTCCTATTTAAAACTAAATACTTACCTGTAAAATAAACCCTAATATAGCTACAATATAACGAATAATTATATTACAAAATTACCTGTAAAATAAATCCTAACCTAAGTTACAATTAAACCTAACACTACACTATCAATAAATTACAGGTAATTTTGTAATTATTTTAACTAGGTAGCTATTAAATAGTAAATAACTATTTAATAGCTATTGTACCTAGTTAAAATAAATACAAAGTTGCCTGTAAAATAAATATAAATCCTAAAATAGCTACAATATAATTATTCGTTATAGTGTAGCTATATTAGGGTTTATTTTACAGGTAAGTATTTAGTTTTAAATAGGAATACTTTAGTTAATAAGATTTCATTTATTTTGTTAGATTAAAATTATATTTAACTTAGAGGGGTGTTAGGGTTAGACTTAGCTTTAGGGGTTAATACATTTATTATAGTAGCGGCGAGGTCCGTTCAGCAGATTAGGGGTTAATACTTGAAGTTAGGTGGCGACGATGTTAGGGAGGGCAGATTAGGGGTTAATACTATTTATTATAGTGTTTGCGAGGCGGGAGTGCGGCGGTTTAGGGGTTAATACATTTATTATAGTAGCGGCGAGGTCCGGTCGGCAGATTAGGGGTTAATAATTGTAGGTAAGGTATCGGCGACGTTGGGGGGGGCAGATTAGGGGTTAATAAATATTATGTAGGTGTCAGCGATGTTAGGGGCAGCAGATTAGGGGTTCATAGGGATAATGTAGGTGGCGGCGATGTGCGGTCAGCAGATTAGGGGTTAAAAATATTTATTATAGTGGAGGCGATGTGGGGGGACCTCAGTTTAGGGGTACATAGGTAGTTTATGGGTGTTAGTGTACTTTAGAGCACTGTAGTTAAGAGCTTTATATACCGGCGTTAGCCCATAAAGCTCTTAACTACAGCCTTTCCATGGGCGGTAGGAGTCTTGTCGGTAGAGGTGTAACGCTCACTTCAGCCAAGACTCTAAATACCAGCGTTAAGAAGATCCAATTGAAAAGAAAGGTTACGCAATTGGCGTAAGGGGATCTGCGGTATGGAAAAGTCACGGCTTGAAAGTGAGCGGTACACCTTTACCTGGCTGACTCTAAATACCAGCGGGCGGCCAATAGCAGCGTTAGGACCCCTTAACGCTGCTTTGACGGCTAATGCAGAACTCTAAATCTAGGCGAATGTAAGGTGTTATATTTCCCAAATGCAGGGGAGGGGGAATTCTAACTGAGTGTCTTGGTCACCTAGAAAAGTATTTAGTATTTAGTTATGGGGAAAAGTTATGGGAGGTGGCGACCATGAATACTGTATATGATAAAATCAATTTTGAATGTAAGGAATTGCAAAGAAAAGCAGCAAATGGGAAAGTAACTTGAAGAAAATCCAAACTAAAAAAAGTGCTTACACAGTCAAAACGGAGCTACAAGAGAGGAGTGTTATAAAATAATAATGTGTCATC